>NW_028301576.1:12990000-13122500 GCF_042242905.1 Orbicella faveolata
TTCGAGTCAACTTTGCCTTGTTTGGCACAAGATCCTACAACAAAGTCCAATGGCGTTACAGACTCCATAACCATGCGATAATAAAAAAAAGCCTTAGACGTAATAACTATAGCTCTGTATGTGCTGCCTGGACAAACACTCTGGTACCCGCTTCCTCGTGCGTCGACCTTAGCTCTTCCCTTGCTGTTACTCCGATTGAGGAGAGTTCATAGCAGTACTCGGTCGTTACGAAGATTGTCTTTCCAGCGAACCTCTCTCTGTGCCTCTTATTTTGCCACTTTTCTGAAATAAATTTGCTCAGGAGCGATTTATTCTTGGAATTGGACAAGAATGTCCGCCATTGATGCATTTTGTAGTCTACCTTGAAGTTTCTGCATCTTGTAGTCTACCTTGAAGTTTTTGTGGTTTTTGATGGAATTATTTCTGTAAACGTCGAAGACCGCGTCAATACGCTGGCTGTCTGTTCCTTCATGCAAAACCATGGACATCATACTGTCAGCCAATTCAGCAAATGTTTTCTGGTCGCCTCTGATCTTCTGGAGCATTACCATTTCGTCAAAAATTCGCCCGCACGGCTGAGGAATCATATCTGCTGCTGTCATATTCTTCTGGCTGGCTCCTTGGCACGTGATGATTTGTTGGTTCTCCTAAGCAATCCATCAGCCGTGTCAAGGGCCCAAGGGAGAGGTCCGAGAGGGTGGTTCAGTACATCATTCATCTTCAACGTTCTGTTCTCAGCATGATCATTTGAGCAAACTGCGCACGATCCGCTTTAATGATTACTTCCTTGCTTGACCCTATTTGTCCTTTGATCTTCTTGTTTAAGCTTTGAGGTTCGTAATTTTGTCGCAGAATTCCACCTTACGTTGGTCAGACTCAAGGCTGTCATGACAGAATGTCTTATAAGCCGTCTCTCCGAAAGCCTCTGCCGGAAGCATGCAGATCATTCTCTGTCTCAGGAGTTGCGAGGTTGCCGGTCGATAGACAACTAGGTCTTGCCTTTCTCCCTTAAAGGGATTGATCCAGCTTCTGTCGAGCATCGACATCATCAATTTTCGTGTCTTCTTCGTATCGTGCGATCACCAGCGTTATATGGAGGTACAAGCGAGATTACTGGAGGATCAATGTTTCTTTTCCGTGTTCTAGCTTGCTCAGTTCCAGGGGGGCGGAAGGAGGTTCCGGGACCAAAATGCCTGGCTTAGACAGCAATAACATTTACTCGATGAGATGTTTCTGCGCCATAAAGCGTCTCTTCTATTCTATCAATATTATCCCACGCAAGCGTTGCCTGAATATTTTTCGGCAAAGGAACATCATTATCAGACGTCAAGGCCATTTTTTGTAGGCAAAGTGCTGTGTTTATTTCCTCAACTTGGGTATAGGCAATCCCATGCTCACATGGCAGAGGTTTTACTGCGTATGGTATTAGCATTTGCTTAGAAGGTTTTCCTCCAGTTATCCCGTGTATAATGTCTTGCCCAAAAGAGTTGCCAACAAGGCACCGGTGGCGATGAGGATATTCCGTTGGGATTTCTGAGTTGCTAGTTAGAAGAGTATATAGAAAGGCATCTAGTCCTGCTGGGAGATTGATTGCATTCTCACATAGTTCAGAAGATTTCGGTGGCCAAGCCAGATCAGATCAGTATTATTTAAAAGAACTACATTACAGATGTACAGTCCAACTTGCTATTTCCCTTGACTTTACATGGAGTCAGCCTTGTTGTCGAATTGGTGAGATAAAGTTACTATCTCTCTGGCCAGTTGAGCATTTGAAAAATTTTTGGAACTTTATTATTGTTCGGGAGATCTTCAAATTGTAACAAGTCGCCGAAATCGTTTTCTAACTTTCTGCAGAAATGTCTTTTTCGTTGGTTCGGATATTTCAGTAGCGCCCATTGATCGCATGGAGACTACTGGTTCTCTCTCAGACCAACCATCTAAATAAGCCTGGGATTTAATAAATCTGATCAAATAAACTCAAACAGTTTGTCATAAGCTTGAGACTCTATATCAAAAAAATTGGTTTTAATCCGCGTCCGGTTCACTGCTTTCCAAGCCAGTGTAGTTGCTCGCTTTATCTGGTCAGGTACAGTCTCAACAGCACCGACCATGGTAACACGCTTCAGCTGCTAACAAATCACGACAGGCAAGGCCAATAAGCCTACTATCACCCGCAGCAAAAGCAGCTTTTCCAAAGCATCTAAATACAAGTCAACCTGCTGAGTCAAACGGATCGCGTGTTCTTGTACATGCAGTCTTATTTTCGCAAAAAAGTGTACATTTTCGAGCAAGTTCTGCTCGTGCTTGGCTCTTGCCGACGAGATCTTTGCCGTTCGCTTTCCAAATTAAACTTCGAAATCTGTTTCGCGGCCGTTGTATGAAAAATGCTCTCCAACTAATCTCGCTTTATGCTAAAAGACCTCGGCATTTCCTGTGATATATGACTTGGAGAATTTCTCCTTCCTTGGCATGGTATTCTCTGCCAATGAATAAAGCAATGGCCCATGACTTTCAATTGTAGCCGCCTTCAATAAATATTTCAAAGAGTCGAGATCTTTTTTTTAAAATAGGACTAATTAGCCGACTTTTGTCATATGAGCGGTGAATAATACAAGTTTTAAAAGCTGGTCGTTTAGTTTGGTCTAGGAATAAAACAACAATTGAAACTGTATATAGCATCGAGGTTCCTTGAGTCGAACAGAGACTGTTGAATGTTTGTAAGTATTTTACTCAGTGGGCATAAAAATACTAAGTGTTCCCTGTTTCTCTATATTACTTGATAAAAAGCGTCCAAACTGCGAAAATTTGGCAAGAACTTTGAAGTATTTACCATGCAGCGAGACCGTCATCTTAGACGTTACCCATGATGCTTTTAGAGTTTGAGCTGCATGGTTTCATTTGAGTTTTTCTTTTTCAAATCACCTTATAAATCTTAGTTTTTAACCAAAAATGTTAAGAAAAGCTGTTTACTGTACAATGTAGTAATTTATTAATACTATAAATAAAGAACGCATTTAGAATAACTGTTTTAATGTGAGCCTCGTTTCCATATCACGGCAATATTTTTGAAAAAAAAGAAGTACGCAAAAAATACTGAAAGCTACTCTTTCACGATTGCTATCATGTAAATTTGAAAAGTCCTTCATACAACCTTTCATCAGATATCACTCACATTTTCTCCCCCCCCCCCCCCCTCCCGAGTGGTACCGAGAACCTACCCTGACCCATGGACTATTGAGAGGAATGAATTACCGCGAACGGTGAATTCGTGATTTCTGTGCCATTTGAGTCGCCCAGTGATCGATGTAATCGGCCTGATCGCAGATTCCGTTCTACATTGCGAAATATTGTTTTAAAATTTGAGTGCATGGCATTAATGTCTTCTGCATCACAAGCAACCTTATAGGGACCTTTATACGATGCAAGGACGAGAAGGCCAAGACGGGAACGGCAGTGGACGCGGGAAATAAACTTTCCCGTGCCGTGTCGCTTAAGACAAAATGCTTTAAGTTGTGTAATTTTCGTATAGGACGGCGACGTCAATATCTCTAGCTTCATAAAAGCTTTTCATAAAACCAATGACATCCCTTTGAGATAGTATAGAAATATTATCCAGTTAAGGTTAAAAGATGGTGAACAGACGACACGGAACTTACTCTTGTCTATATATGTAAAGCAAACCTTCCTGATCTGTCGGTATTTAATATTGAAAGAACCCAGAATTTCCGTATGAAGAATTTATGTGAACGATTTTGGTATCGACCTGTTTCAGACAGGTTTTTGTCAGCAGAGCGTTTTAGAATCGATCCTGCCTGTAGATGAAACAAATATTTATAACAAAACAAACATTACGTTGAGTTCCAAGTTGTATGAAAACATGAAATATAAACATCGCGATTTGCAAATGTGCATTGTATTTGCTCGATAGCTGCTTTGAAGGCACGTTACAATCCTATCTCCAATCAAAACCTTTCGGAAACCACTCAAAATCATGTAAGATCATTCGAGAACAATGTTTTGGGACATTCGGTGATCTACCTGGTTATATCAGAAAAAATAGAAAACTTTGTTTACTCACCAATTCGCGTCACTTCGAAGAGCGTGGGAAAACGAGTCCGCAATGTCATACGCCCGGTCAGCGGTTAGAGATCGTAGTCATTGATAATGCTCCGTAACGCTGTGCTTCTGCTAGTAAATTGGCATTTTTTTTTTCTCTGTTTTGACAACCAACTCCCTCTTACGAACATTGACAGGTTTGACTAACCGAAAGTCTACCGACAAATCAATCGTAACTAATCTTCACATATTTTGTTCCTCTCAATCGTAGAGTCGGTCATTTGGGCATCAATCGGGAAGCGATCTTCGCACATCCGAAGTTTGATTAAGTACGAATATTCTTTTGTTACGCATTTTTGGTTAACGGACACGCTCGATGACATAGAATCTACGGCCCTCCGGCCGTAGATTCAAAAATTGCAGTTATTTTGCCCAGATTATTTTCTGACTTTGAAAGTCTGTCTGAGTTAAGGAGTAAAAATGTAGGTGAGTGCCAAGTGACAAGCCGCGACAAATACTAAGGGAAGATGTTCCGGTCGGAAAATAACGAGAAATTCGAGGCAAGCCTTGTTAGAGTTATCTGAGATATGTGTGACTGGAAGTAGTCTACTGTACCTTATAATTAATGTCAGAGGGCAAGTTGGTACTGAGTTTAGTCCTCGTTCGTTCTAGTTTGAAGCTGTCTCTAATAAACTTACGGGAAGACTTAATTCACCAATTAGAATACTCAACATCTGCCACAAAGGAACCTGCACGATTTTGAGAGGGTTTGGACGGGGTTAACTGACAACTGACAAATTGCAAAAATAAACTTAAGGAAAACTTAATTCACCAATTAGAATACTCAGCATCTGCCACAAAGGAACCTGCATGATTTTGAGAGGTTCTGAGAACTGACAAATGGAAAAAAAAAAAAAAAAACTAACAACCGACAAATACCCGAAAGTTGAACTTACGACTGGCATTTGTAGACAGATTAACTAACACTAGACCAAAGGTTTTTGCCTTTGATATTCGTTCATTGAAATATTTTTACTTTAAGTTTTCTATTAAGTCTGCTAATATCATTTACAATTTGACCCTCCCACTATCTTTTTATACATGATAATCGACATATCTGCCACTATTTTCAGTTAAATGGTTCGCTTTTCAAACTCGCCGATTTCCGGATTTTCTGGAAATTTTCCCAAGAAATTTCCGAACCATTTGCACAGGGGACCCGAACACTATATCAGCAGTAAGAATTAATGTACTGTTATTTACCTGTGTTCTTGTGTCTTTTTGAGTCGTTTAGAAGGGATTTGAATGAAGCGAAAGGGGATATTTGCGAATATTATCTCGCCTGCCACTTTGTAATTATGACTCTCCGATTACGTCTCAAGTTTCTATTATCGTCGTTAACTATTAACTCTCATCGATGGGAGAGATTCTCAGGTTTTTCATAACGTCAGCGCGTTAAAAATTAGAGAAAAGCGTCTCTTTTCTCTTTCTGTCCCCCGATGAGAGTTAATACTTAACGATGTTAATCGAAACTTGGGACGTAATCGGAGCTTCTAAAGAGTAACTGCCTGTAAAAATCAGACAAATTCTTAATTTCGTGGCAAGGGTGGAAAATTCTATTTCGCTCATATTTTTGTGGTAGATAGGCTAGGGCATGACAAAACTACTGGGTAGTTTTGTTAGGAAAATATCCTTTTATTTCAAAGAAATATGCAAATTACCAAATTCCGTTAAAATCGTCATTTGACGCACCATTTTATTAAACAAGTTTGAGAGCCTCGCATGCAAAACCCGGGGGGGGAAGGCACTGCCATATATGGGCTATATAGGTATGTGCCGCTGTGAAGGGTATGGTTTTCAAGCAGTTTACTCTAGGATAGGGTACATAAATCAGAGCGTTTGGGTCTAGAGTAGGGTATCATTTTTCACAAAACTGACTGGTTGGTTGAAGATTTTATCTAGAGTAAGGAAATCAGGAATTGCCAATCAAAAATATAAAAAAAGTCAAATCGGCAAGTTTAAATTTACGCAAATCAGCCTCAACAGAGTCGATAGATGGGGGGATTTGGGGAGTTTACTCTAGTATAGGTTAGCAAAATTCAGCTGAACTAGCTCTGGTATAGGCTAAGGGTTCCAGGGTCCCAGCGGCACATCCCCACCCAGAAATTCCCAAAGTACCTCCCCCGGGATGCAAAACCACATCATTCTTCCGTCTTTAAAACACTCAAATATTTTTGTGCAATGTTTAATTGTATACTGGGTTAATTTTAGGGAATTTTGCGGTTTTTGTTGGGTGCAAAATAATTAAATTTCGAAGACACGTATTTCATTCACTTAAAAGTACTTCGTGAATATAATTGATTTTCACCATGTGCGAAACCTTCAAATGGATTAAGCCTCTGGTGGTTGAATCGCAAAAGGATGGTCTACAGATTACTGCAAAAATTGCTTTGGGCAAATGATTGTGAGCGACGCGAGAGCTTTTCAAAGTACGTTAAAAATGCAAATATTTGACCATCCGTCGTAAAATTTCAATTTACGGATTAGATGTCGTTCAGGCCCGAACCCGCAGTGGAAGAGTCATACGAGCTCCTAAGAGACTGGACATATAACTTAGCCACCCCTCCCCGGACATTGTTGAGTTATTGTTGTAATATTATATTATGGTATGTATTGTTCGTCGAAAAACACGTGTGATCACAAGTCAAAGTTTTTGATTGTAGGCTATTTCGAGTTGTCCACTGAGAGTAAGCGAGTGAATCTTTCACTGATACGAGGAAACAAAGACAATACATGTTGAACTGAACAGATGTATATTTAAGCATACGCTGCATGACTTGACCTATGTTAAGCTGAAATAGACACATAGCTGATAATTTCGAAATGTTCTAACCTTATTTGCTCTAAAAGGCAGGTCCAAAGAGCCGATTTGACGTGTTTCTCTCACCATTCGTCGCACATAGAGCAGTAAAGTTTGCTTGTGTTTACACAAAGTCCATCGCCTACTGTCAACCTATTATTGGACGAATACCATGAATCTGTGACCATCTTTCGGCGCATATGATCACCACTGCATCTAAGTCAAATACGGCTAAGTCATCTGTGGATAGTTGCTTGCTTTGCACTGTGCCAAAATATTACGTTTGATCGATTGCTGACCATTGCAAATAAGCGTGTCGGCGCAGCACAATCTTACAGCCGTTATTTGTTCGTCACGCAATGCTGTCACGGCATATGCTGCACACTTTGATCTATTTTGTATAGAGCACTCTCAGAAATTGTTTATCTGTTCATATATATAATAATATGTGTATATTTGTATAATCGTATTCTATAGTGTACACTAAAGTTCGAAAGCGTAAAACTGAAATTGCTATAGAGATATCAACAATCATAAGTTTACTAATAAACTAACCGCGTCGAGCTGATTTTATGCCGAGCGGCGAAGTTCACCAAAAACGAAAGTTTGCGCACCATTTCGTGATATGTCCTAACCAAACCATCGCACGAAACTTGGATTAGGGCGGAGCAAAAGGTTCAGCACCCTTAGGGGAGGGGGGAGGGAACCCGTATAAAAGACGGGGGTGCTCGTCGGATATTTTGAAAAGAACTCCTAAGTGGTACCGAGATCCGGTTTTTTTTAGGGGTATCGAATGGTCCCATTCAATTTAAAAGTGGTCGCAAAAGTTGGCCATTGCTCGAATTGTTCGCAAAAATTAGAGGAGTGCTCGCTAGCTCGTTCTCGTAAAATTTTTGTCACTGCTCGCATGCTCGGATTCTCGTTAAAATTCCTGTATGGCAAACCTGAGAAACATTGGGGAAATATTTACGCGCTATGAATGTTTCTGGAAACATGCTTCCTCGTTTTGCTGACGTTTTCTTGAAACTGACGCCCGTACCAATTCTTCACGAAAGGCACCCGCAAAGGTAAAAAGTAATCTAGAGACATGAAGACATGTAGAGTATTACTATTTGACCTTCAGAGCTTGTCAGAACTGTTTGACCTCAATTGGTTAGATCCTAGAAGCCTCCAAATAAAGCTTGAATGAATGAATGAATGAATGAATGAATGAATGAATGAATGAATGAATGAATGAATGAATGAATGAATTTAAGTGTCAATAGTATTTAGCTTAAAAAAAAACTAATTGGGGACAATATTTACACAATAAATATACCTTAGCTAAAGTTAAAATTATTTACAATTTAATGAATAATGTATAAAATAAATAAATGAATAAGTAAATGAAATATATGAACTTAGTAAGATTTAAAAACTTAAAAGATATCAAATATATATAAAATGTAAAATTTAAAACGGCTTAGCAGCATATATCACAGTTCTTCCGTTGCGTTGATTCTTATTTCAGTCAATCGGTTTGCCAATCATCAAAACCGAAGCTCGAAATGCTTGTTAGACTAAATGCCGCGTTGTTCACACTTCCTAAGAATATTAATATAACCAAAAAATCCTTCCATGTCACAACACTTGAAAGTCTGGTAACACTAAGCTTCTTCCCGTGATGTGTTCACATTGTCGGAGTAGAAAGCTTTGGATCTTCTTGAGCGTCTACCTTAGTGCACCGCATTGAAGCTCACGCGAAGCTACCTGACGTAATTTGACATCCAACAACGCATAAGTGGCTGTAAGCCGATGGGATTGGTTGAACGGTGTCACCCAGATTACTTGGCGCAAAACGTTTCTTTCTAATAAAAGAGAGATCTAAATTCCGCCTAGAAAATTTACGAAGTGCTCGCAGCTCGCAAGACAAATTTGATCACTGCCCGTGCTCGCAAAAATAAACGCACTGCTCGCATGCTCGTAAATGCTCGCAAAGACCATTCGATACCCCTTTTGTGGGCATGGCTTGGAAGTTTCTTCCTCCCCTCTGAGGTACTTATTCTCACGAAGACATGATTGATCATCGCAGTTATACACACGACGTAATCAGTTGTGAAATTAAAGCCTAAAAAAAAATTCAGGCCTTAATTTCACAACTGCTTAAGTTGTTTGTATAACTGCGATGATCAATCATGTTTTGGTCTCTTTCTCCGCAGTTCAAATATTTGATATTTCATATATTCATTAATTTGCACTAATTCTTACATAACACATAATCTCAAGTCATATTTTTTCGGCTCAATACCCTAAAAGGTACTGCAAAAGCTCCCACTGTGAACATTTTGACGCTAGGCACCTTAGGAGGTACCAAACCGCGTTTTTAACCCCTGAAAGCTGTGACGAGCAACCCCGTCATTTTAAAATGGGAGTTCCCCCGCGGGGTCCAGCAGCAGATGTAGGGCTCTGGAAGGAATTTCCGGCCATTGTAAAGGCAAAGGACCGTGTTTAAAAGGTGAAAGAGGGTTGGGAAAGAAGGAGTCAGAGGTAATCTTACGCAAAATTGGTTCGTGCGCGTTCGTTAGTACAACTTGGGTCAGGTACTTCGACCCGCGAAGGTTTGAAGTAACCTTAAATTCGTCTCAATTGTTATCACCTGAATTGCTCGATGGTCACGCAGTGTTCATAGGCAACAGCCACAAAAGAGCGAGATATTTATCTTCTCCGGTTGATCGATCAAACAGTGATAAACAAATATTTATTCTCTCCGGTTGATCGTTGTCGCTTCGATCAAACACTGATAAACAAATATTTATCTTCTCTTGTTTATCGCTGTCGCGTCGGTCAAACAGTGAAAAACTAACAGGGTATAAAACAGCAGTAAGGCACGGCAACTCAAAACTCATGATGTACGCTGAATTATATAAACATTTCAAAGAACACGTTAAGGTTGAACCGCCATGTCTGGTCTCGAAATGTTAGCAAACGAAAATTGAAAATTGGCGCGAAGGCCCCGCCATCATGCAAAAAGGAGAAGTGTTTGGTTTGAAACTCACTATTTCCTGTAAGAAATATTCCCTATTCCCGTTGTAAGTTGGAACGCAAACACGGCGATGTCTTTGTAGACTATGTACACTTATTTTGTTAATTTCTGCGGGTTCCGTACCGACAGTCACGCAACGCACAGAAAGTCAAAAAGCAGATTGCGATGAAATCTCCGAGTATGTTTCAGAGAACAACATATTTTTTGCTGCGTACGATTGCATAAAAAAGGTCTGTTTTTAAAAACAGTGTCGGCTGCTGTTCTAAATCTTGTTAGTTTTTCACTCTTTAACCAACGCGACAGCGATAAACCTGAGAGGTTACCCTGATTCCTCACATTTGCATTGCGCATCCTTACTGCGCATAATTTATGGCGTCATTAGCGCACGCTCGTGCTCGCGCACATAAGGGCGCTTATATGGCCTTTTTCCGCCCTGCGCACATTAAAAACATAGCGGATTTACCTTGATATTGAGTTCTGTCGGTTGAAAAATGGCTATAGCTCACTAACGAGCTCGGGCACCCCAATTGTTTTTCCAGTCATTTTAATCAACTAATCATTAGCTTCGCGTGAGAAAAGACTGATGTGATTTCTATTGTTGAAAATTGAATACATAAGGAAAATAGCAGCTGCACTGTAGCCTTTTCTATTTTGTAGTTTGATAGCCGTGGCACGCAATTTGGTTCCAATATTTTAACAAGGATTCAGCTGTCTGTCAAAATCAAACTTAAAAAGTTTATTTGTGTCCGACACAAGTATTGACTGTAGTTTGAGGCGTGTTTTCATGAGTCAGGGCTCACAAAGAGTTTACAATAACTTGGAACACATTCTTGTACTAAGCATTAAATGATGCTAAAATGGGACATTTTCAATGCCTCACTGCTCCTTAACGAGCATGGGCACCCCCCTTTTTTATTTTATATTTAAAGTTCTCATATGAAAAATATTCAGTGGGCAAAGTTTGAACAAAAATCTATTGGCAGTTTTATTTCAGGGGAATTGCCTTAAATATTTGTTTTTGACTGTTTGATCGACGCCATAACATAAACCGGAGAAGATAAATATCTCGCCTCATTGAAACTGTTGCCTATGAATCTTGCGTAACCATAAAGCAATTCAAGTGATAACAATAGAGACGAATCTAAATCTTGTTTTTATTTTTTATTTTTAATTTCGAGGGGTCTGAGTTTTCAGGGTCTGAGGTCTGAGATTTGAGTTTTCGGAGTCTGAGTTTTTGTGACACCCGATAATGTGTGCTTGTTTATTCGAGATAACGAAAGGATTAAAGCTTTCATGAGAAGCACGAGTAATTCTTCCGCTTAACAAATATTTCCCTTTGTATTTAAAAATGTTAACAGTGAAACACTGAAAATAAAATAAACATCGACTCGAATAATCCCTGTCGCAAACACTATTTACATGTGCGTTCTGGTAAACAGGTAAGCTGAATGTCAGCAAGAATACACAAAACCTTAAAAACATACACGTACCATGACTGTCGACTAATGGATTGAACTGTAAAAGTTTCGATTAAGTAAAACTCTCGAGGCTTAAATATCTTCAATTGCAAACCAACAAATATTTCAGCGAATTTTTGAAATAGTTAGTGTCGATGTTTTCCGTGATGGACTCCTTGATATTTGAATACACTGATTCAACGAATATCGTGTGTCAAAGTTGCTTCAAACTTCTTGTTTAGACTAAGCGTAAGTCACGTAGTCCGGATAAACACGCAGGTTCGGTTGCTGAACTCGTTGGCTCGTTAGGCAGGCCGAGTGAACAGTGAACTCGTTGGCTCGATGCGTAACACGGAACGGATGATCCGCGAACTCTCTGCAATTTTCACAGTTCAATTCAATACACAAAGTCGAGACACTTTCTAAAATGTCTTGCCTTCTGTGAAGGGGGTGGGCAAGGATATTTTCGTGACGCCGTGATCCGGTTCTTTTGTGCTCTGTGAATCGTGATTTGATAAAAAACTGTTTCGTGAATCGTGATTGAAGTGTGTTCCGTGAGGCGTGAAATGCAAAAGTCCTTGGCTGTGAATCGTGAATATGATAAGAAATTAATCGTGAATGTCTAAAGTTGAGTTCGTAGCTGAATTTCACTGCATTGTGATCAGATTTTTCCGTGACCTTAGTGAATTTAACGCTTGAGTCAAGCCGACTGAGAGTAACGACAAACGAAACATGTTGACAGGTTTAAATAAACCCGTTGATTTCCTGATGACCGTATTAGCCAATGAACCCGTCTCAATAGGATTTTTGACTGATGAGCCATTGATGAACGACATGTGCGGACTCGGTGTAACTCAGACTGGTAAAGATCATGGCTGCTGAATCCGACGAAGTCCTCGCGGTTGAATCAATTATATTATACCACGCTAAGCCAGAATCAGGCACTTCCAAATTTGCTGGATCCAAGGAGCGCGTCAGAATTGGCCTAAGAGATTCGCACAAAATTGTGTCCTGTTAAGATATAGATAAAGTGTCCTCTTAACATATGTGACTAGTTTTTGCGGAATCAAAGAAGAGTGCATAAAACGTGGCCTCGGTGAAAGCTTGGGTGTCAGGATTTGTAGACTGGTGAAGGATGGCATAAATAAACCAAAAGCTTCTCCATCAACACGTAAGATCAATGGGACCTCGAACTTTTAATCGTGACTGACTCGACTACAAATTCGATTTTACAAGGTGAGTTGTGAGACTTTTAGACTATTTAACAATTGATTCATGCTTTAGCGTGCGTTCATCGAGATATGAAGCACGCGGGAAGTTTGGAGGGCAGGAAAGATGCGTAAGAGTTGCTCGAGGCATAGCCGAGAGCAACTCTAGCTTCTTGAGTGCTCTCCAAACTTCCCAAGTGCTCCATATCTCGATGAACGCACAGCTGACTCATGAATCAATTGTTTTATAACATTTTCATCACGGTATAAAGAGAAATTCCCCTGCTACGCTTCAATTCGTTGTCCATTTGGTTTCGCTACGCTTCAACGATCTCGTCTCAGATTGGTCAAAATATTGACAGGTGAATTCATGCGTGTTAATAAACTTGACTTTTTGGAGGAAAACACACTTTTTCGAGTCGGTCCCAGAAGATGATGTGCAGTATGACACAGACAGTGGGCCTGACGATGCCGCGGAAAGTGACAACGACGACGATACTCTAACCTTCTTAAGAGCCGTAACAACTCGCAGTGGAAGAGCTGTCCAAGTCCGATATTTCTCTTAAGAGCTCTCTTAAAGTAAAACCAACAAATTAAGATTTCAAATATCACCTTTCCAACAGCTGTAAGTTATTGGTAAAGCTAAAGAATGCACTTTTTTGTACAAATTTTGATTACAGTCTCGTGCACATGTTCGAGAAGCGTGAAAAGGGAATTATTTTTTGTTTCGTGATTCGTGAAAACGAAAATTTACTATCGTGACTTCGTGACAAGACCCCCCCCCCTCCCCTTGCCCTCCTCTTTTGTTTATTTTTTGTACTCGTACACGTTGCTACGAGCACTACACTGTCTACACAAGCTACTCCTTGCCAGAATCGCAGAATCTTTCAAAATTACATTACTTTTACTCCAGTCAAAGCCATATCATCTTGCATGTGCTTCCTTAACCCAATAAAAATTAGTTCCAGCTGTGGCGTACATTTCATTGTCAATCAAATTTGTCGTATTGTGTAGACAATGAGAAAGGAACCCCGGGCAAACCTTACAGTGGCCTGCCACAGGCAGTCCCACGGAATAGGTTGACAGTTGGCGATGTACATCAGACGTTGTGTAAACACAATCAAACTTCTGCTTTATGTGCGACGAATGGTGAGAGAAACACGTCAAATCGGCCTTTTTGCCTTTGACAGCAAATAAGGTTAGAACAGTTTGAAATTATCAGTTCTGTGTGTATTTCAACCTAATATAGGTCAAGTCATGTGGCGCATGCTAAAATATATGTCTAACCCGTAAATTGAAATTTGACGACGAATGGTCAAATATTTGCATTTTTAACGTACTTTGAAAAGCTGTCGCGTCGCTCACAATCATTTGCCCAAAGAAATTTTTGCAGTAATCTGTAGACCGTCCTTTTGCGATTCAACCACTTAATCCATTTGGAAGGTTTTGCACATGGTGAAAATTAATTATATTCACGAAGTACTCGAAATTTAATTATTTTGCACCCCCAAAAAACCGCAGCATTCCCTAAAATCAACCCAGTACACGTTTAAACATTGCCCAAAAATATTTGAGTGTTTTAAAGACGGAAGAATGATGTGGTTTTGCATGCGAGGCTCTCAAACTTGCGTAATAAAATGGTGCGGCAAAGGGCGATTTTAACGGAACTTGGCAATTTGCATATTTCTTTGAAATAGAAGGATAATTTGCAAAAAAAAAAAGTACCCAGTAGTTTTTGTCATGCCCTAGCCTATCTACCACAAAAATATAAGCGAAATCGAATTTTCGACCCTAGCCGAGTTATTTTCCATGTTTATGGACAGGGGCTCTTAACTGCAAAGCGGCAGGCCAGATAATATTCGGAAATGTAAACCGCCTTCGCTTCGTTCAAATCCCTTCTAAACGACTCAAAAAGACACAGGAACACAGGTAAATAACAGTACATTTATTTTTACTGCTGATAGGATTTTTGGGTCCCTGTGCCATTTGTCACCGTTTCGAAATTTTCGGAATTTTTTCAACGAATGGAATTTTAATTCCGTTCGTCTGAAAAAGTGATGTTGGAGGGGTTTTAGGTCTTCAGTGAATTATTAACAGCCACTTAAGAGTCCCTGTCCATAAAAATGGAAATAACTCGGCAAGGGTCAAAAATTCGATTTCGCTCATATTTTCATGGTAGATAGGCTAGGGCATGACAAAAACTACTGGATAGTTTTTTTGGCAAAATATCCTTTTATTTCAAAGACATATGCAAATTACCAAATTCCGTTAAAATCGTCATTTAACGCACCATTTTATTACAGAAGTTTGAGAGCCTCGCAGGGAAAACCACATCATTCTTTCGTCTTTAAAACACTCAAATATTTTTGTACAATGTTTAAATGTGTACTGGGTTGATTTTAGGGAATGTTGCGTTGTCTTTTTGGGTGCAAAATAATTAAATTTCGAAGACATGTATTTTATTCACTTAAAAGTACTTCGTGAATATAATTAATTTTCACTATGTGCGAAACCTTCAAATGGATCAAGCTTCTGGTGGTTGAATTGCAGAAGGATGGTCTACAGATTCCTGTAAAAATTTCTTTGGGCAAATGATTGTGAGCGACGCGAGAGCTTTCAAAGTACGTCAAAAATGCAAATATTTGACGATCCGTCGTCAAATTTCAATTTACGGGTTAGACGTATATTTTAGCATGTGCCACATGATTTGACCTATGTTAAATTGAAATAGACACAGAGTTGATAATTTCGAAATGTTCTAACCTCATTTGCTGTAAAAGGCAGGTGCAAAACGGATTTGACGTGTTTCTCTCACCATTCGTCGCACATAAAGCAGAAGTTTGCTTTTGTTTACATAACGTCCGATGTACATCGCCAACTGTCAACTTATTTAACGGTCGAATACCATGAATCTGTGACCCTCTTTCGACACATATGATCACTACTGCATCTAAGTCTAAAACGACTGAGTCATTTGTAGATAGTTGCTTGCTTTGCACTACACCAAAATATTACGTTTGATCATCATGGTTTGATGGCTTGAATCCTTGCTTGCAGCGGTTCCTTGTTCGTCACGCAATGCTGTCATCCCATTTTAGGGGGTAGGGGTAGGACAATTTCTATCCTAATACGTAAGGCTCCGTAAGGCTTGGAATCACTGGGAGCACACAATCGTGTTGAGTAGGAAGAGATTGAATTAAGAAATGAAAAGAATGAATAGTTTACCATTGCCCCTGTTGTTATCTTTTACTCAACCACCGCTACCTACATGCCCTGCGTAATACTGTAACGCTAAACTCATACCTAGGTCTTTTCGCGCTATGCAATTATTTTTGGTTTACATGTAATACAGTGGGCTGCCCTCAGGGAAATGGGTGGTGACCGCTTAATGGGGGTAGCCGCTTAAATAGAGGTTGGTGTACCTTGAATATTTAATTTTGCACTGTCGGGCTATAAATTACTTGGTGAACATTCAAGACAATCATGATAGACGTGTGTTTGAATTATCACTCGTCATGCACCTTCAATTTCAGACTCTTATCTGCCATCGCCCTTTCGAAAACAAAGTTCTTAAATTTTGGGTGGCCGCTTAATAGGGGTAAAGACAATAATGAAACCCTTATCGGAATGACCAAATGGTGGCGGCGGAGGTAACCGGTCAATAGGTGTTTTATTTATAATATTTTACTGACGATAATTTTGGACTGTATTGACAACAACATACCAATGCCTCGCCACTAAGCAAACAAAATACGCCAAATAAAATGGCATGGCCAGGGCTATTTACTCACGTAATTACTAATTAAATTTAGTCTGTTTTTCTCACGAATTAGACACGTTGTGATTTTCTATTTTTATTTCAGCTAGTTCTTGCTTCATTGATCTATAATTTGCTTATGGCGATTTTCTTAAAATTCTAGTGAGTACAGGCACTAGCTTTATCAGCTGTTGTCTGAAACGTCAGAACGTACAACAAACGTGATGTGGATCGACGCCACGTACACTATAGAACGCGATTATATAAATGTACACATATTATTATATATATGAACAAACAGATGAACAATAATTAAATTGTTTCAGTTATCCCGAGAGTACTCTATACAAAATAGATCAAAATGTGCAGCATTGCGTGACGAACAAATAACGGCTGTAAGATTGTGCTGCGCCGACACGCTTATCAGCAATGGTCAGCGATCGATCAAACGCAATATTTTGGCGAAGCGCAAAGCAAGCAACTATCTACAAATGACTCAGCCGTTTTAGACTTAGATGCAGTGGTGTTCATAAGCGCAGAAAGATGGTCACAGATTCATAGTATTCGACCAATAATAGGTTGTCAGTAGGCGATGTACATCGGACGTTAACCTTGTGTAAACAAAAGCGAGCTTCTGCTTTATGTGCGACGAATGGTGACAGATCGACTAGAAACACGTCAAATCGGCTTTGGACCTGCCTTTTAAAACAAATAAGGTTAGAACATTTCGAAATAATCAGCTCTGTGTCTATTTCAACTTATTATAGGTCAAGTCGTGTGGCACATGCTAAAATATACGTCTAACCCGTAAATTGAAATTTGACGACGGATCGTCAAATATTTGCATTTTTGACGTACTTTGAAAAGCTCTCGCGTCGCTCACAATCATTTGCCCAAAGAAATTTTCACAGGAATCTGTAGACCATCCTTCTGCAATTCAACCACCAGAAGCTTGATCCATTTGAAGGTTTCGCACATAGTGAAAATTAATTATATTCACGAAGTACTTTTAAGTGAATGAAATACATGTCTTCGAAATTTAATTATTTTGCACCCAAAAAGACAACGCAACATTCCCTAAAATCAACCCAGTAAACATTTAAACATTGCACAAAAATATTTGAGTGTTTTAAAGACGAAAGAATGATGTGGTTTTGCATGCGAGGCTCTCAAACTTCTGTAATAAAATGGGGCGTCAAATGACGATTTTAACAGAATTTGGTAATTTGCATATTTCTTTGAAATAAAAGGATATTTTGCCAAAAAAACTATCCAGTAGTTTTTGTCATGCCCTAGCCTGTCTACCATAAAAATATGAGCGAAATCGAATTTTCGACCCTTGCCGCGAAATTAAGAATTTGTCTGATTTTTACAGGCAGGCACTCTTGACAGAAAACTGACAAATGGCCGAGACTTCAACTGACAACTGGCAAATAGATAAAATCTTAACTGACAACTGACATTTGCACTCCCTCCCCCATCCAGACCCTCTTTGGACGCTCGAAAGTAACCTGTCTCTACCTAGCTTGTTATTTTTATTATTATTTTTTTTTTTGATAGAACTTTGAACATTGTCAGACGCAATTAAATATTGCCACAATATTTCGATTTGTTAAAACTCAGGAATGATAAATAAAAAGGTACATTTATGAGAGAAATGGATAATAAAAACAAAAGGAAATGGAACATGAAGGTAATTTAACCAACAGAGGACCTTTTCCTTTTTTACAGAGCCTGGTCTAAACACGAGGGGGTGGGGGGCTGGGGTTGGAATAATGTAGAGCCGAGGAAAGCTGAGAAGCATAACTGTCTCGAATTCTCACAACTCCTCGAGTGTTTAGATGAGGCTATGTAAAGATGGGAAAAGTCCTCTGTTGCCTTTATAAAATTTTATCAAAGCAACCGTATTCACATACGTACTCTCTTCTAAACACACCTATAGCAACTCGCGTAATTTTATTATTGCACTCCTCGAAAACAACAGGTGTCATATTACACCCCAACCTCCCGTAAACGGGCCACCTCTCTACAACGGCCACGTTCCTCTGTCTCCAAGGTGGCCGTTGTGAACGAAGAGGTTCCACTGTATATTGGTCCAAAAATGTGCCTTGAAATCGGCCTTTAAACTCCCGCTTGAGCCAGCAAGTCCAAGTTACACAAACATCATGCATTTCCAAAATTCTCCCTTAAAATTAATGATAAGTTATTTGGTTTCGTGTAAAATGGGATATGACGTAATTGCGTTGATACGGTTACTCAGAGCTTGTTAAAACGTACCGTATCGGAAACTTTCAACTTTCTGATGCATTAGTTGAGAGGGATCGTGAACATAAGTGTGTGCAGCTTGCCAATACAATGACTCCCGCCGGCGCACGACAATCAGGCGCCTTCTACAGGAGACCGTCAAACAGTGATTTATCAATGATAAAGTGAAAAGTTAATGTGGAAAGTCGAACTCAAATGTGGTCTTTATAAAACGCCATTTCAAAGGATAAAACAAAGTCACACCCCAAACTAGTTGATATCCAAGCCAATGTTTCTGAAAATCAAACAATGGAGTTTCCTCGAGACTTTAACTTAAGGTAATTGAATGTTATAAGATTACTGGCAACTGACAAATAATCTGAAATTTGAACAAAAACCGACATTTGTTGAACGCTTTGGGCCTAATTGTCATTTTGAATAAATAATATATAACTTTTCCGTAAATCCCTATGCATTTCGATACCTTGTTATAGGGAATAATCACGCTCGAGTTGCGAGTTAGGAAGTCTATTAAAATAGACCATCTACAATTTGACCCTAACTTTAACGTCACATGATCCCTAATTAATTTTTGGTGGCCAGGCATTTTAGAAGGGAAAATTACTGTTGGCAACGTATTGGCCGTATTAGTTAAGAGATTTAAATCTAACCAGCTTGAGCAAATGTCGGAATTTATTTTCCAGTAAATAAAAAGTCTTATGACTCCTACCCACTAGACATAACGTTGTTGATTCTAGGTTAATTAGCGCAATAGATTTTAGGGAAAGTGGCATTTGAACCTCGACGGAACTCAATTAGGACGTGGAAAGTGTTTGACAAAAAGGTTGAGCAATAGTCACAAGTCAACTATCCAACGTAGCTTGAGTAATAGGCACGAGCTCTCACGGAAAAGTACTTAGCCTTGACGAGAGGACATCAGCTCCGTACTCTTGCTCTCTGTCTACAGATATTGACAAGTTCTGTCAACACGAGCGAAGTCTTAAGCGGAGCACCATGCTCATAGGAGTCCGTGAATTGCTTATCTCGTGGTCATCGTGGTTAGCGGTATTGCTCGTGGGCGCGTACGCATGACGACGACGACGTCGCACAGTCGCGCAACATGGCGGCCATACCCTTATTAACAAAACATTTATCAAATTAATAGCGCTAACGAAGTCGGAGATCAACGGAACAATCCTAAAGCTGAGCGTTTAAACATCAATACCCTCTTATCTTATATTCTAATTCGCTGCCCCGTTCAACCGAATGTAAAACAGTTATCATGTAATAAGCAATCGCTTGTGGGGTGTGTCAACACGAGCCGTGTATAACCCTCTTTATCATGTCTTATCGATCAAAATTACATAGGATAATCAACAATGTAAGCGCAAAATAACAAAAACTGAACCTTAACACGTAGTGTATAGTATAAAGTGTACAACAATCCGAACATAAGCTAGCACAATGTAAATACAAAACATGTCAAGCCAGTACTTAAACATACTAATCGAATTTAGTCATTGGGTATTTAATTTAGAGGGCGAAGAGGCGGTCGTATGACCCGAATGAATACAAATGAAGACAACGCAACATATATACCAACGCCCCGCTAATGAAGCATTGTGACAGTGTCACATAACACCCAAAAGGAAGTTACGTAGTCTATGATAAAGACACTAATGTATGATTGCGTTAATTATTCAGACTGTGCACGGACCTAAATATCTACAAATCTATGCCTTCATTTAAGCAAGAGTTTTAAAACTTTAATTCGCACGTGCCGGGATGACTCATTAAAGCACATATCATGTTATAAAAGACCTTGTTAAACGTTGTGAGAGGTAGCTGACCCATGGTTCATTGAACTGTAGAAGCTTGACTTTCTGTTTTTGATCGGATTTGTTGGAAAGAATCAACTCGGTTTATAAGGAAATAAGAAATTCAGCTATCAGTAGTGTGTGATAAACTCGTGGTACTTCATAATAAAAGTAAAAAGTAAAAGGCATCTTGTAAAGCACTTTTGAAACATTTTCGTGAACTCCCTCCGTCCTCAGTGGAACACAACTGATAGATCAATATCTCACTTATTTAGTAGTTCGTGGAATATCATCTGGTAAGATCTATTCATTTTACACGTTCCCTTTGTCAGAATAAACCGCCGGGTTTGGTAAGGGTTTTTCCAAAATCAACGAACCAACCGAACGAAATGGCCGTAACATTTATTTAGGTTGTTTTCGGCTGATGAGGGACTGGAACTGGAATATCAAGCAAATAGTAAAGAAATTTCCGCCTTTCCGTTCCGAACTATCTCTGGAGGTAGTCTACAATTTTCGAACGGATTTTCCGGAAAAATTACTGTTCTAATATATAGACTTAGCCAAGCCTAAAAGCTAAATGATCATAACTGAAAAGAGGATATTTTTCCCGGATCAGAAACTCAAAAAATGATCAAAATGATCATTTATTTTCTAGTTATATTTTAACAAACCATACCTAATGAGTGTCACCAAGATTGAAAAAATGACGCACGCCGTATATTAGGGACTTTCCGAGAGACGATTGTGCAAGGAATGTGTCGGAAGAAAAGTCAACAACGTGTCAGGGTTTAATTTGCGCCGAAATTGTGAGTGAGTAGTGATAAGTTAATAAAGATGGTGACTTTTAAGCTCGGTAATGAAATGTGAAGGTGAATTAATCAACATGACACGAGCGTGGGACAAAGAAAAATTCTGAGTCCCCGACAGGAATCGAACCCGTCCTGATCCTCACATCATGCTTCGCCATTTCTTTCTTTACTTCACCTATAAATTCACGTCCGGGATGAACCTGAAGAACTGAAGGCCACTTTAATGGTCCTCTGTAAATCCTCTGAAAAGCCTTTGAAACTTCTAAAGACTCCTTGAAAGACAATGGTTCAGCGGCCTTGAATCTGCTCGCGACATCAACGACCCTCAACGCGTACTTGTAAGTCTTCCTTCCTCTCGGGAGTCTGTCATGAGGGAGGAAAAGAAGATCGGCTTGATGAATCGAATTCGGGGATGAGACATCAAACTTCGGTCTCGGGATATTCTTTGGAACCGGGAGATAAATCTGCCAGATGGCCTGCTTCATCAGCCAGAGTCTTGCTTTATCCTCAGAAACTCCGGCCTCCTGAGCCAACGTCTTCACGGCCTCCAATCCCTTCCAGAAAACTTTGGGGCTGTGATAGATATATGATAGTCTTGTCACTCATTTTTTATTACAGGAAATGGCTCGCTGCCAATCCGATCGCCAGGGCCGAAGCTCCGACGTAAATTAACTCACCCTGGTTTTGTTGAGCACTCGGTTTGTAAAAGTCTGAAAACTGAGGCTCGTTCAAATCCATTTGATCTTGATAAGTCTGGTTGTAAAGTTTCAATGCGTAGTTCGTGTTTTCGAAATTCTGTTTCGCTTCATCTTTGATTTTGTTATTAGTGGCTTTCCAATCCAGTAACTTCGTTCTGTTTTCTTGATATTTCCGATATTCTTTTTCATATTTTTCCAATGCAAGATCGTGACGCTTCTTTTCTTTGTCAGCCTCAGATTCGCCACTCAGTACCTCGCCAAATAACTTCCTCCGACGAAAGTCGGGGCATTGATAATCGCCCCTCCGATCATTATCGCAATACTCTCCATTTTAATATTAAACAGTAATGTTAAAATGAAATCGCTCACGCTAATTCATTCTTTTCCAGTTGATTCTCAATTTCCTCTCAAATTTCTTTTTGAAGTTGATCATATCGATTTTCTTTCTCAATATGATGATCGCCGCCGCTTCAATGAATAAGCAGAAAGTGGCAAATCTCAAGGCGGAAACAGTTATATTACTCAACATTTTATTTAACTCGGTAAAATCTTTTGATCTTCGAGATATTGTTCTGTGGCGATCCAAGCCGCTACTACCACCGTGAATTTAACGTAGTTCATGAAATTCGCTGAAGGATCAGAGGTCATCGCCTCTTTGACGACTTTTTTCGCGACCCACCATATCCAGCTGCTATTCCAGTGATCGTCGCGAAATCGGTCAATGTTTTTACGAGCTTATTATCTGACATTTTAGAAGATATAATAAATATAGCTCAATTGAGTCGCTAATCCATAGGTTTTATTTTTGATGATGTTCGATCTTCGCATCGCTCGCTTCTCGCCGGAACTTCAGGCCCCTCGCTTCACTCGCACTCTCTGGCTCAATCCTTTAACGAGAGACAGCGAGTGCTGCGTCAGCTGCCACAACTCCTCTCTCTTGAGATATAGTCCCGCGAGAGAAACGACAATACTCACCGCTGTAAGAACTTGGGTGAGTGAGAATGAAGAAGAAAGAGAAGAATTTTCATTATTTCCATTATCTCTGTTATTTTCATTTTTAACATTCGAGTCAATATCAGTTCCTTTCTGACGCGCAGCTTGTAGCTTTGCATCTCTTACTTTCCTGTTGTTTTCTGCGAGTCTTTTTCCTGCCGCGACTCTCCCCGGATCCTTCCTGGGTTTCTCCTTTTCACAGTCGACGTTACTTTATTGGCTGGTTTCTTTTCAGTCGGCTCATCAATGGTTTTTAAGGGTTGTTCAACGGTTTCAGCGGGTTTTTCAACGGTTTTTACGGGTTCTTTATTTGCTTCGCGATCTATTTTATATATACTTTCAAGAAATTTCTTAAGTCCTTCAGACAAGTTCTTATCAAGTTCTTCAGAAGTATTTTCAAGTTCTTCAGACTTGACCACGTTCTTCGCGGTGAGTAAGACAGCACTCACCACTGCCATGTACTTTCCATAGTTCGGGCTCAATCTTCCAGCGATCATCGAGAATTCTTTTCTCACCATGAAATTTTCATTCAGATCTTTCAAACGTTTACCCCGATCAACGGGTAGAAAATTGGATATCAATCTGCAACTGAGTTGAAGAAAGGTATCAACCATCGCGTCACAAGTCTGTGAAATACTTCTTAACATCCTTCTCACTTAATCTCTTGACTTGATCTTGGGTGAGATCAACTCCGGTCATCTCTTTCGCCTTCCCACTGGCCACCAGGACCGCCAGCCGCTCTCTTGCTCCTGAATCGGGTTCGTTCTCAAGAATGTTCCTTACATCTTTCAAGGCTTTTTGCTCGTTCATTTCCATTTTAATACTAAAAATTAATTTCAAAAGGATGCCTGAGGGAGAAAATAGGTTTTGAATATTTCTTTTCTTTTCAACTCGGAAATCTCTTTCAACCTCTGATATTTCCTCAATCCTCCTCCGTAATTGTCAAAAATCTCTTTCATGTCCATCCGAGGAGGAGTATACAACAGGACCAAAAAGGCGATATTCTCGCGGAATGGCTTGGCGATGCTCGTCATCTGCTGAGTTATGACCCAGACACTGATTCCACTGTGTTTCGCGCTGAATGTCAAGTTCATCAACTCATTTGTCCTCTTTTTCACATCCTTTGAACTGGCG
Source organism: Orbicella faveolata (assembly GCF_042242905.1). Taxonomy (NCBI): domain Eukaryota; kingdom Metazoa; phylum Cnidaria; class Anthozoa; order Scleractinia; family Merulinidae; genus Orbicella; species Orbicella faveolata. The sequence goes on from NW_028301576.1 coordinate 13,014,056, forward strand.
CAATCATCAAGAATGATCAGGGAATTTGTTCCCTCACGAAACTCGCTATCCTCAACCAATCATCGATTTGACCTTGATAGGGGGTTAGGACAAAGAAATCTCGGTCATCCTCGGCGAAACTCTGATACGTCATATTGAATACATAAGTCGGACAGAGAAGGATCACGTAATTAAACTTTCCTCTGAATTCGTTGCTTAGTATTTCGACCAAGTATTTGGTCTTTCCTGAGTTCCTGGGACCGACTATCAATGCGTTGAACGGAATATTATCTGGATTCATTTTAATTTATTTTTTATTCTTCTGTGGCCATGCGAAGTGTGAATTCCATCCTTCATTATCACTCTCTTGTCATCCTCCGTGCTCAGGGCAACCTTGTTGGCCGTCTCTGTGAAAATCTCATGCTTATGACATGTGATCACATTCATCTTTCTCATCTGAGGTTTTCCGTTGAACAAACAGTCTTTATAACCCTGACGTAAAATTTTCTTTTTTACAACGGCTTTCTTTACTCCTTTGCACTTCTTCTCTTCTGTTCCAGTGTGCATCTGTACAATTTAGCTCTCAATCCGACGAACTCTTCAATGATCGTCCCTGCAGCCTCGTCTTTCATCGTTCCAATGACTTTCTTGTTGCATCTTTGAATCCCACTCGGATGATCTGCTGGAAAATCGCTCGTGTCAAACTTATATTGAACGTCTGACTTGATGTCTTCATGAACATCTTCAGTTTCAATCTCGTACATCAGACTCTCGGTGTCCGTGAATATTAATTTTGCCCTGGATGCATACTTTGGTTTGACGTTGTCGTGATGAAAATCGTCCATCAACGTCTTGCTGAGTTCTAAGATACACATTCCACAATAGACCGGTTTGTTGAAGACCAGCTTCCTTCGTTTCATGTGGACGGCGACCAAGTTTTCATCGAATATCGTCAAATGCCTGAAATTCGGTCTCGCTGATAACGTTTCTGCGGACTTCCTATTATTAACGAACTTCACATCGACTTGTTTCCTGATGTTCTCCATCGTCTTCCCGAAGACGGAGTTGTTCATCAACTTGAACAAATACTTTTCGAAGCTGGTCTTCGCTCCTTTCCTTAGATCCTTGTTTTTCTCAACATAAATTTTCAACCATGGCTTCTCATCAAATCGGATCCCACGATGAATCTTTTTAAACTCCATTCCAAGCGCGAGACACGGCTTCAAATTTCGATGATGAATGACATACTTCTCATTGTGATTGGGATTTGGAATCAGCTTTTCCACTCTGTTAACCGTGACACTCTCAGGAGCCAGAGGATAATTATTGTGAAGATCGTGAAGTTCCTCAGGGTACTCCATGACCACCTCAAGGATGTAAGGAATGTTTTCCCAGTTTTCGATCTCTTTTTCAGTCATCCATTTGAATCCACCCACTGGAAGTGGTTCACACTCGCCCATCCATAAAGATTATTTGCGTCGAGATATTGAATGAATTTACTCGGTTTGCTTCAATCATAATCTTCAGCCATGTATTTATTATTGGCCCTTCCAATACGATTTGAGATCATTGAGATGCTTCCACGCGTTCCCCTTTCAAACAGAAGTAGCATGTGAACGTCTCTCAACAATTCAAGTTCTACGCCAGTCATTTTCAAAGCGACGTCCCAGGCCAAACCAGGGGCGGTGTAATACCAAGCGGGATCGAGATCATAATTTTTCAGGCAGACGTTTCTGAGTTCTTCAAACACGTCAGCGAGGAGGAGGACATCGGACATTCCACACTCTCTCAGCATGCTCGTAGTCCTCAACAGAGATGTGAGAATCAGCGAGCTTCGAATAAAACGCTTCTTTAGGAGGCAACTGACTTTCTTTAAACTTTTTGAAATCACTCATGTAATCGTAAGGATAACCTCCCTTTCTCGTGAGCAAATGAATGTTTCTTGGTTAAGCGGATATGTGTGACAATGGGTTCACATTTTGTACAAGAGACGAGATTACCGATGAGACCATCAAGGGAGGAGGCCTTGAATTTGAAGCTATCGATGAACCTGATCTCATGCTTGATTTTGACTGCTTTTCACCCCTTGTTTTCATAAGAACCTATTTCAATTTCTTTGCTGAAGCTAATGTAATTCTCCTCATTATTCGGAATGCATCTGATCTCGCCTTCGCTCTTGCCGAGATTCTTGATGAACAAATGCGAGTCATAGTTGGCCAGATTATGAAAAATCACCGGAGTGAACTTTGGCTTCTTGAATTGCAAGTTGCATATTTTATGCGCGGCTCCTCGATACTTTCCCGTGAAATGGTAGTGGTCTCTGACTTTGTCACCCAGACGTTCACCTCTGCAAATCCAACATTTTTCTACTCGGTTGAACTCAAGCGTATCTTTATGAGTTAGTTTCATCATCCTGTCGAATTCTTTGTCGATCTTCTTGATATCTCTTTCAAGCATCTCAACGAAGATCCGACTGACGTCTTCATCTTCACTCTCCGCTCTGTAGATGACAGGTTCTTGAGACCACATCTCATCGTCGAAGCAAACTATGTGGTAACAAACCCCACATGGCACGTGCTTTTGACATCGCTCCGTGAAACTCTTTTCACCATGAATTGGGTTCATGAGTGTTGATCGGTTTGACTATCGCCTCGAAATCCGCGTAGACAACGAAAGGGACTTTGATCATTCGATTATGATTCTTGAACTGTAGGTCGCCCTTTGGTATTTCAATCCTTGTCTCTTCATTGTTTGAGCAGAGGGATTCATGGTTCCTTAATCTCTCAACATCGGGAAAATGACTCAGACATCTGAGACAGAAAACGAACGATTTCTCGTGATTCGTCACTTGACTTCTGAGCAACCTGGTCATGTCTTTTATCACTACCAGGCAATAATGCGAGCACCGCGAGGGTTGCTTGCTCTTATCCTTCTCGTCGTGAATCAACGTTTTAATTTGCTTATTTGCAGAGGATAGATCGTCTGCTCTTTATAACCAAAGACATTGACTGAAATCAGTGAGTTGAGGTTTTCAAATCCACCCACCTCTTTGAGTTTCACAAGAAATTTCATGTCTCCCCAGTCGAGTCGCTCAGACTGTTCCCTGAGGAGCTTGGTGATCCTCTCAGGGTGTTTATCAACTGGATTGAAAGCCCTTGTCACGCACCATGTTTGAAGCATTGCTCGTCTTCATTCTTCAGATTGATCACCACCTTCTTGTCTTTGATCGCTTTTGGAAGTTTAAAAAAGGATAAACCTCGCAGCGGACGATAGTCGGTGAAGTGAACGTCGAGCGAGAGGACTCTCTGAAATCTCCAATTACTCCCTCTTTGATTGAAATTCTGGATCCTTTCTTCGATGTCACGAATCGTAAAGTTAAATTCTCCAGATTCATCGGTCGACGTGAGATTCTCGATTGGATAGATCCCGAAATGAGCATCCAGAATTTCAGTCCCCCCACCGAATAATTCTTGTCTCTCCATCTCGGTGTTAAAGATCAAAATCACCCTGGTCCTGCGATTCAAATTGAGGACCACTTCCCTGACCATTTGCATGAACTCCCTTTTCCCGCTTAATGACGGACCCAAAATCCTGAATTGTCTCGCGAAACCGCGAAACGCGCTTACTGTCTCAGTGACACTGAATTGATTTCTCCGGCTACTGATCTCCTTGATCATGTTGATTTTCATCTCTCGTTCCGCTTCCTCAGGATCGGTTATTTTGATCTCGGGGAGCGGAACGCTCGTCGCACTCGCTCTCTTTTTGCGCCAGCCGAGCATCTCATCGATTTCTCTGATTTCCTTCTGTTGATCACTTGGAGAATCCGTTCATTGAGGGGTGACGGCTCTCGTCGATCTGAGAATGGGAGAATCGATGTCTGGAACTTCTTTGTCCAGAATATTTGTCGCTGTTCGTATCCTGTCAATCAATTCCTGTTTTCTCAATCGACTGTGACCCTTGATTTTGAGAGACTTTGCTCTTTTTTTTTCGCAGATCAACGACTTTCTCGTTGTCCAGTTTAAAATAGAAACCAAAAATGAAACTTTTTGAAAAAAACGAAGCTTTTTGAAAAGACAATAGGCACCTTAAGATACCAGGGCGGGACGAGGTAGGACGGCTACCGGAAATGAATTAACTCAACCTCATCTCGTCGAGGACGCCATTTCGCTCGACTAGCCGTCGTATCGAAAACGTGAGTATTTTGTACCTGTTTTGCCCCAATAACTGTTCCAATTAAGAAATGGTAAGCGTGCAGCGTGCAACTATCGAGTCATATATGCACGCGGGAGGTTGCTAAGCACGAAAGAAGCGTAAGAGTCGCACGAGGCGATAGCCGAGTGCGACTCTAGCTTCTTGAATGCTTAGCAAACCTCCCAAGTGCATATATAACTCGATAGTTGCACAGTGCACGCTTACCATTTCTTTTATAACATTGAGACTTTTGAGATAGCATATACTGGAGTCTATCTTTTTGTCGAGGGTCGAGGGTCGAGGGTAATATTTTTTTTCTGAGTTTTTTCTTTTTTTTTCAAATGTCACAAATCGCAGGAGTGGTGAATCGGAGCCTTGTCAACCCCATTCACTACATTGAAGTGTGTTTGCTTTGTCATTAACATCAAACCTAATTTGGTAAAATGTTGGCGTGACTTCCTATCACACGATCAGTCGAAATTTTTGAATAAATTTTCTCAAATACATGCCGTAACTACATGTACACTGTAACTACTAGGTATTACAAAGGAAGAGCCCGGTGGAGGAAACGCTCTAAAAAGGTCTTACCGTCGCTTGCAACTGCCGGTCAATCAAAATTCAAAGTTTTGACAATCAAACTTCAAAGTTTACCCTCCCACTTGGGAACCTTTTGGCGCCACTCTGCAAACACTTGAAGAGGAGCAAAGTCAGCAACGCATACGGGCATTTTGCCTTTTACAGTTTTGAAAATCAGAATGAATTATAGGAAATCAATAGAGGAATTTCTGTCGGATATCGACTGTGATCTTTTACAATATCCAGGGGAATTAAGGAAGAAAGGGTTCACCTAAACATTGTCCGCGCGGTATCCAGATGAAGATGAGATTCATTTTCTCCCTGAAGGCCACAAACGGTAACAAAAGCTTAGTCTTGCAGCTTGAAGCGTCAAACAGCGTCAACACAGCAGTTACAAAGCCCTGAATCAAATTTAAAATCTCCTGCACGAAAAAAGGCCTCCACGTCGGACTGAACTGAACAATGATGCGGACGAGTATCGAGTACCGAAAACGAGCGACGTTTCTCTTCCAACAAGCAGGCGTCAGTTACTTAGCCCATGTGAAAGGTTTATTGAGGAAAAGACAGGGGCACCCAACAGATCGTTTCGGTAAATTATCTGTTCGGAAGGCCTTTAATCCCCTCTGATTTTCTGAAGAGAATTGTCACCTCGAACTTTCGTGATTTAATGTCTGTTGTTTTCGAATTGTAAAAAATGTCGTTTTGGGTACCGAAAAAGGTCAGCTATCATTTTCGGAAAGGCGATAAGACCTAAGGTTTTCGGGGAATGGACAAAACAGCCCTAATAACTTCGAGAATACTCAAGTTCCCCTAGAATAACCGGACAGATAAATTTTTTTAAGCGCAACCTAAAATTAACCTACAGAGCTTTAAAAGTACCCCAGATAGCCTAAAACAGCGTTTAAAAGCATTTGAGAGAAAACGGTCGTTGGGTGCCCCTGAAAAGAGGCAAGAATTAAAGTTTAAACTTGAGGAAGCAAGCGCTAAAAGATAAGAACTTGAAGAAACCTCTGCCAAGATAAGAGACGCATCTTCCGCGCTTGGAAATACCGGTCAACGATATGTAAGCTTAATTGTCATGAAAGAAATCACACAGTTCGCACCTGCCGAATGGCAAAATGTGAGTCAGTGTTTTTCCGTGGATAGTTGAGTAGGCATCAGGATGAAAAACAGGATTTTCAGGAGAAAAAAAGGAAATAGCAGCATTAGAAACGGCCGCCGCGAAAATAGAACTGGATTTGAACTGGCTTTCTCCCGAGTGAAAATAGTTCTTTGAATAAACACGTAGAGGAAATTTTGCTTGCAAAGTTTCTCCATGAATACGTTTAATTTGTTTTAAATTCCTCTATCTATTTCCTATCATTCATTCTGACTAGGTATAAAATAATAGGTGGAAGATTGTATTCACCAAGTTTGAAGGATGTAGCTTAGCTAGAAGACGCTCAGTTAATTTTTCTAATTTTCCATACATTTGTCTGTATTTTTTTTTCGCGCGAACCGCGTCCACCCGGCCAAATTTACAGACAAATGTATGGAAAATTAGAAAAATAAACCGAGCGTCTTCTAGCTAAGCTACATCCTTTCAACGTGGTGAATAAGCTCGCAAATCTCACAGATATTTTTCATCCGGCGACCATTCGCAAAGCCCTGCAAGTTTACCGAAGGAGAGTGGTAATTTAGATCGCAAAACTCACAGATATTTTTTTTAACAGCGAATTTACCGAAGGAAGAAAATAGCCGTAAATTTGCTTCCAAAGTTTCCATCGCCTCCAGATTTTACCTACAGTTCCTGTTTGATAGATGGCAAAGGAATATTTCTCATCGCGGCCCGTCAATAACACTGGAAAACAATGAAGCCAACACTCCACGAAATCGCATTGGTAGTAACACGACCTGAACAACTACAGCGAAATATTAAAAAAGGTACACAAACGAAGCCAGGGAAGGCGTTGTTATTTGTTTTCAGTCCACAGTGAAAAATTTGAAGCTAAAAATGTGAAATTCGAAGCGAGTGAGGCACTTTGACACAACATTGTCACTATCAATACAAATATTAACGCGAACCACATTCTGTTATCCCTATGTGTTATCTTTTTGTTGAAGAAATTACAACTGCAAAACTTAATGTTTAAATCTATTTCTACACGGATAGCCATTCAAAAGTTGATGGCATTAGTGCATCAGCCAAAGCATCCAGCGTGATGAAGTCACACGACAAACCGGACTTTCAATGTTATAGAAGGTTGTAGATAAATAACCAAGTCTGTGATATGTTATTAAACCCTCGACATGGGACCCAAAAAGATATCTGAATCGAGAAGACTACATTTAACCAAATCAGGGAAGAACTTGTAGACCGGACTCGACTGAGCGGCGGAAATCGAGCCTACAGCAAGGAGTAAAACAACAAACCCCGAAAAAAATATTACCCTCGAGCCTCGAGCCTCGAGAAAAAGATAGACTCCAAGTAATGAATATCGTCCGGCTTACATGAGGTCAAAAGCGCGATAAACCGCGCGAAAATGTTTATTCAAAAATATGACAAAGCGACGAATCAAAATTTTTCTTGGATCGCGGCGAGTTTATAGTCTGCATTTTCTCGATTTTGGGCAAACAAACAACTTCAAACTGCTCGTTAACCTAAATATCAAACTGTCAACAAACGAAACTTGCATTCGGTAAAAGTGTTTCTCAAAAGTTAGTCAAGCCTAAATTTGGATCAGTTTTCCGAAGAATTGAAAACCAACTGCACATGGTTGAAGCTATTGGTTGCTGAGCTCTCTGTCCTTCACGGCCTCTTCGGCAAAAGCAAAGAATAATATGGAACCAGACATTTCTTAAAAGCGAGAGTGGAGAAGAAAGCGATCAAACACCCCTGGCTTTGAGCTGTTCGAGGTGCTCTTATTCAATAACAGGTTTGTGGGTTTTGTTTTCTTTTTCATTTCGTTTTAAATTGATGAGTTGCGCGTCCAAGGCTGAACTTGAACACTTGAATGACTTTCTTTCTTTCGTTATTTGGTAAAATGAGCTTAAATGAACAGAAGACTGAGGCTTAAAGGAAATTGTCAGAAATGTAAGCATATATCTGTGCACGATGTAGTCGCTCCTTCGAACGGCTGTTTCTTCAATTTCAAGAGTTCAATTCACGATCGAGCGAGTCGAGCGATCGAGAAAGACTGAAACCAGTGAACTTAAGTTAAACAATTCATCAGAGGCTACCAATATTTGATAAAACTTCCTTTATTAAAGCTCAAAAAATATTATCTTTAAAGTTTTTGGAACAGAAGGATTTCGTATGGAAGACTTATAACAGAAATTTGTTAAAACTCTCACGTACAAGTTTTGCTCGCCGAAAGCATTTTTAAAAATGGCTTTCGACGCCAGAAAAATTTTACAATGAAATCTTGTGCTGAATTTTATCGTAGCCAAATCGCTGAAAAATTCTCTCTTAAAGTGCACCTAACCCCAAATTTTTTTTTTTTTCGCTAAAACGAATCTAGACTTTATTCCAAGCATTTGGGCGAAGAAATCTTTGAATTTGGTTGAATCCTCGATTTTCTATGCCCTTTCAAAGTCGCGCTTGAAGGTTTCACGACCGCGTTTTAGGGAGTCTGGGGCGGCGGTACCTGATGACGTCTACCCAGGAACCAAACACAATGGCGCCTCAGTCAACTCTCTGTATTTGCTCGAGAAAATGGAACACGAAACTAATCGTTCAGATGTATTTTGGGACTAAAACGTCCAAGTTTTGTCTCAGAATCATTTCTTTTTCGTCACTGGAGTCAGAGTTAAGTTTCGATTCGGAAGACTCCGAAATAAACTTCGATCGATCACGTTCGACAACTGTGAACTCACTGCTTAGAGCTTCGAGAGCAATTTACAATATTTCAAGCGACGAAGGGGAAGACTTCTTTGCGGACGAGTTGCTTGTATATTAGGAATGGAAAGCTAGATACGAAGTGGAGGAGCAGGCAACAAAAAGCAGGAAAGAAAACTCAAGGACTGCTTTGGATGGTAATTTCGTCAACTAAACATAAGATTCCCACGCGTGTTTATAGCCCGTTTACATTTGTCCTTAGCGAGAGTGTATTTTATCAAGGTGTGATTGTTCCGTTAAATCCAGCTTGTGTTTTACTTTCAGTTGAATGCTTCATGTTTATAAGAGCGACGTACGTGTCGCAGTTTTCGAGACTTGATGACCTCCAAAACATTGGCTTCGATCGATTGAAAATCGTATTGTTTGGACCTGTATTTTTGAAGCTGCGGGAAGCAAGGCGGGGGAAACATTTCATACAATTACCGATTTCACATTGTCACACGTTTTAAGTCGTAACTCCAAATAACCAATGTAAATTGTTCTCAAAGTTTGCAGCGAAATTCGTCGGATAAGCGAAAAGGATGTGTTCCCTAAGCAGTCCGCACATGTTACGCGGTCATATTTTCGACGCTATATCACAGAATCTTTGTCGCACTGCTGATTTCCAAACCTTCGAAAAACTCTGTGAGTCTAACAATTTTGTTATCATGTAATTCTAAAGGATTAATCTTCGACTTTCATCTAAATCGAAAGAGAAATAAGTGTTGGTTAGCGGCGTACAGTTGCGATCTATTTACATATCAGTATAACGCTTCTTGATCATGATCGGATCACACAACTTTGTATGTTATAAATACTGCGGGATTGGAAGATATAGGTTGTAGGTAGTATTTCTACAAATTGCTGGTTAGCTTTAAGCAGAAATTTATGAAAATAGCGTTCGAAAGTCTGCGGAACAAATTCCAGTGAGAGTTCTTCAATGGTTCTCACGGATTCAGTTCGCTTGTTTCGGGTCGACAAAATCAACCATCGTTTACGTCTTTGTTGCACCATTAGCCGATCATCGTCAGTTAATTGTACAGCATATCTTTCTTTAAATCTGGAATATTGCTGCAACAGCCGATAGCACCTCTGGAAGGCGGTTCTGCGCACTTTTCGAATGTGTATTGCACCATCCTGAAGGAAATGAGAGGACGTGAGATATCCAACCTTCCTGGGTAGACGTCACAAGAGCCGCTAGACCCATTCTCCTCAAACTCGGTCGTGAAACAAAATGGCGGTGTTTTGGAGCTATTTTCGAGATTTCGTCGGGGCAAAGAAAATCGAGGATTTCACGGAATCCAAAAAATTTTTCGCAGAACTATTTCAAATAACAAGGAGATTCGTTTTAGCGAAAAAAAATTTTTGGGGTTAGGTGCACTTTAAATTCCCGCGATGCATTACTGACCTCGAAAAGTTGATACAGACCAGTTTGTTGGTTTTTTTGGTCCGTCTCCGAGTGCCGAGTGCCTTTGTTCAGCCAGCTGATTCAACTCCTTCTCGCTTGAGTTAGCAAATCTCTTAGGTGGAGGCCCGTCAAAACACTCGAGCTCAAAATTTCGTAGCTCACAGGAATAATCTTCCTCATATCCGGAAGAATGATTAAATCTTCCCATATTTTAGGACAAAATAATAGGAATTATGTTTTAAAACGTGTCAACATCAATGAAAGAAATTGCCGAGAAAAAGTACAAATAAACAAATTGACGTGAGCGTGCAACCCACGGGCAAATAGATCAAGCGTATTAGCCAATCAGAACCTGCGCTTCGCTAAGGCTATGTTATAATCGACTTTATTTTCAGTTATATTGATAGGAATGTTTATAAGGTTCACAGGTTTCGTGATTGTAGTGTAGAATACTACGCTGAGATTCGAAAATGTGAGTAAAAATATTCCTCGTCTGTTTGTTTGTGTTTCTGCTGTCACTGTTCAGACGCTATCACGAGTGTACAAGCTCAGTACAAACTGTATGCATTGAGATTACATCAGTGTAAGTACAGTCGATAAAATGTTGTAAGAATGAATGCCATGGAGCATCTATCGAGCAAATAAAATACACATTTTCAATAATAATCAAACTGATGTTTAGTTGTTTTTTTTTTATACTACCCGGAACTTGATGCAGCGTTTGTTTGATTTTTATAATGCTTTTTACAATTACAGATGGAAATTGAAACGTTCACCAAAAGTCAGGATTCTTCGGCGACAGAATTCCCAAACGCTTTAGTGGTAAAAAACCATTTGAAGCAGGTCGATTAGATTGTTCGTTTAATTTTTTCATACAGAAAACATGGTTTCTCTATTAAAATATTGACAGATGTTTGCTTCGCTTATAAAAAAAAAGAAGAAATTCAGCGTCGCTGTTCACTATCGTTTAAGCCTAATAGGGTAAGATTTCTACCATCTCTTTTATAGTCTAATGGATTTTATTGCCTCTGTGAATAGCTTGCACGAGGTTCGAATTATTGACGTCGCCGTCCTTTGCGACATGACGGGACCCGCGAAAGTTTCTTGCGTCCACTGTCGTTGCCGTCCTAGCCTTCCCGTCCTCGTATCTTAAGTTCCCTAATAAAAAATGGACAACGAGCGAAGGGACTGAGTCAGCTATCGCAATGAAATTATTCATCTTAAACCGATCACTGAAAAAGAATTCCGAGAAAGTCAGAGGCTATGGGATAAAATATCGGAACAAGATTCCGAGCAGGGAGTTGAAGGCGATGCTCGGTTATCGTCCGTTAAACAACAGGATGGTTGAGATCAGAGACGAGGAGGGCAATTGCAAGATCTTTGACAACATGCGACAGGTAGCGATTGGGAGTGGGTTATCCAACTCGTCCGTCATAAAATGCGCGATTGATCATGGGAGGTCTTCCGTGACAAGGAGATCCGACAAGAAAAAATTTTATGTGAGAGAGATTTGACGATTTGCCTTTTGTCTTCTATTTGAAAAATGATTTTTTTATTAAAATGGAAAAAAAACATATTTCAACGAGGAGAGGTGCAGGGTCATATTCGAGATATTTCTTAATCAGAATTATGCGAGATGGCGAGCGGTTCAAATTCAAAAAAGTCAGACCTTGGCGGTTAATGAATCATTAGACAGGCTTCTGTCTCGAACTCGACGGGTATTGTAAACAACTGAAATTAGCATTTGAATACGATGGGATTCAACATCACGAATATCCGAATCCTTTTCACAAGAGTGAAAGGGAATTCAACCGGCAGAGGAAGAGGGATGAGATGAATGATCGGAAGTGTAAAAGACACGGAACCACCCTGATAAGAGGGAGCTTACGAATCGACGACTTTCGCACGACGGCGCCTTTGGGTCACCTTATAGTCCCGCGTCGTCGTCCTGTAGAAATTTGAATTTACTATTCGCAATAAAGATGACGTTTATGCGCGACCGGCAAATTTCTCCGCCGTTTCTGAAGTTTGTTTTTATCTTTTGACAAGGCGAGTTGTTTAAACCAAAATGCCTAACTTCAGAGAAACGAGAGCTTGTATCGCATACGCTTACGGAAGCAACTTTATAAACGAACAAGAATTTGTACTTTTTGTACGACTGTAACAAGTCAACAAATCCAGAGTTTCCGTACTGGAACTACGACAGGTTCGATTTAGACGAGAAACCAAACGACGAATGCGAGGCTGAGTTTCGTTTCTACAGGGACTGAGAACATTTATAAACTTGCTGAACAGCTACAGCTACCTGACTAGATAACAACTTACAATGGTTTAGTTGTTGTTTCGGTACCTGCATTATGCATGTATCTCAAGCGCTTTGCCTATCTTTGTCGATATGGAGATTTGGTTTATCATTTCGCCAGACCGGTTCCTGAGATTTCCATCATAACAAACCACATAATGGACTTGATTAACGATCGGTGTCATCATATTTGACCGCTTTTAGTGTTGGTTGAACTCATAGCGTTCGCCATGGCATTTTAGAAGGTCGTTTTCTTGAACGAAAACAGGCAAGCAAAATTAAAATCAAACGTCAAGGACATGCCCCTAATGTGATACTTAAATTATCTGGCAAAAATACCCGAAGTATCGAGAGAAAACTTTGCCAACTAACCTCGCGTCCTCCTGTTTCCAAGACGCTGACAAATCGCTCTCGCCAAAGTCGTCGACTTTGGCGCGAAGCCAATCTCGTTCCCAGAGCCCACGTGTCTTTTGGTCAGCGCCAAGACACGGAGCTCTGGAATAATCATTTTCCAGACTCCAAGATTTTAGGAGTTCCGGTTTCACGGTGCATGCGTGCCTTGGTTTAAAACATGGTAATTTCTTTCCCAGAGCCCTCGTGTCTTTTGGAATCTTTCAACCATGAAAACCGTCACTCCGAGGATGAGAGGCCAGGCATTCTTTCCGAGGAAGCTGATCATCGATCCGGCGGCCTTGAAGATGAAGCCGACGATAGTCCCGATCAGACCTGGAAGAATTTGCGTTATCTTTTTCCCGAGATTCTAGAGACCATCCCCGACTCCCTTCGCGACTGACTTCAGGGAGTTGACAATCACTCCGATGACCGTTCCCACTGCCAGGGCCTACTGCCGTGACCGTCAATCCATACTTTTTGAAGATGTTCTTCACTCTCTCTCTGAGTGGGAGTCTCTCTCCGTGAGCATCTCTCTCATTCTCGAGAGCATCAATCTGCTTCATTTTCTCAGCTATCCTTTCCCTGGATCTTTCTCTGACTTCTTGAGCTTCGTTGTCATCATTTGCTATTGTCTCATATTCTCTGATGGACTTATTTAGTTCTTCAATATCTTTATATTTTTCAGCAATCAACACTTCACGCTCTGTACCGAGAGAATTTTTTATTTGTTTTGGTAGCTTTGGATTAAACCTCCCAACGTTAGTTTCCCTCTCTACAGTGTACAGTTCGTAAGCCCTCTTACCTCGACCAAACATCTTCACCTTTGATTTTCCTTTTTTACTGCAAAAAGCTTCCAGTTCTGTAGCTTTTTCTTCAGGAAATATCTCGGTAAGCGCGTCCCATGCCCTTTCATTTGAAGCGAGTACGCGTGAAACGGCGTATTTTCCTCGATAAAAGAAGTTTCCGCAGTTGTTGGCTCTTTTTCTCTCTCTGTTCATCGTCGTCAAAGGAATATCTTCTCCTGAAGGACCAGGAATTGAAGATTGGAAAGGATTAGTTGCTCCGTCTTCATCATCATCGTCATCTTCATCATGTTCTAATAGTGGATCCGTTTCACCTAAATCAGTCATTTTGAATATTGAAATATGATATTACGACAATTGAAAATGGAAGTTAGTGAAATAAACAACCCTTCTCTCGAAAAGAAGACATCGAACGCGTTAAAGGCTGATAGAAAAGTTCACCGAGTCACACTCAATCCAAACCAGGCATCACCGGGTGAAACTCTTCACATCCCCTTTCCGAAGCTTGACGATGGAGTGGTCTTGGTTCCGGGATCACTGGCATTGATTTTAATTTCAATTTGACAGTGAGTGGTCATGTGAATAACTTTTTGGTGAACAATGTCGCGAGAGCATTGGTTAATCGAATGACCGTTAAATTCGCGGGAGAGATATTGCAAGATACGGACGGTTATGATTTGATCAAGCTTTATGAAGACCTCTTCTTGACTGAAAAAGAGAGAGCGAGTCGGATAGCGGAAGGAATTCAGTCTGAAGATCTCTCAAAGATCAGATGTAATGCCGGAGACAAAAAGACTTCGGGAGTCGTGAAAGAGAACAATGTCAATGTTGTATATGGAAACAAATATAGGATTCCAATAGATCATGATATTCTGGATGATCATGGAATATTCTTCCCAGGGGCATTGAGTGATGAGTTAGTCTTGGAAATGAGACTCGCTTCCACTGGGAGTGTCGTGAAGGGAAGCGATCCAACCAACCTTGAATATGAATTGACAAGTATCCATCTTGAATATGAAGTCATTCACAGTAAAGATCTCGCGGAAAGGGCTTTGTCAAATTATAAAAACGGGAAGAGATTCATGTATGAGTACGTGACTCACCACAAGACGATCTCAATAACGAAGGGAACTGATTCCATCAACAATGAAAGCATCATTGTTCCTAGGAAATCGATGAAAGGGCTCCTCCTTCTTTTTTGCGAACCATGCGCAGAGGGAGCGAGAGAGAGTGAGAAGACATTCAATCCCGACATCACTCAAGTAAAAGTGACCGTGAATGGAATCCCGAATAAGGTTTTCAGCCAGGGGATGAAAACGAGGGATATATGGGAAGAAGTGAAAAGGAAGTTCGGAAAGGAGAACAATTCGATGACGTCGAGTGAATTCTATGCCGGAGACAGATTCGCCTTGTTCATTGATTTAAGGAGAATGAAGGACAATGAATTGCATGGTTCAGGATTAAGATTAGTGAATACCAAAGATGGTGTTCAGTTGACCATGAATAGGAAGACTTCAGGATAGGGTGAAGTAAAATGTCACATCTTCATTTTGTCAGACGCACAGTTCAACATCGTGAATCGCGAGCTTGAGAGTATTATGTATTAGTGAGCCGGTCATTTGACAGAATCGATAGATCCATCGTGAACGAGAGAGAACCGGTTCTCTACTATCGATGGGCCGGGGAGGGGTTTCGTCAGAGAAGACTTGATGGTTGTCCCGAGGGGTACTGAGCTGCCTCCCGCGTGAGTTTTTTTCTGCAATAATTTATTTCATGAAAAAATTATTATTTTTTCTCTTGGAATGAGCTTGCGGATTTTTTTGAGGGTGTTTCAAGGTCAAAGGTGGTTGAAATCCTTTGGTCAAGGTCAAAGTAGTCACGAAATCCCAAGGTCAAGGTCAAAGTAGTAAAAAATGGCCGAAATCCCAAGGTGATGGGCACGTTTTGTCCAAGAACCTATTGTTAATTAATTATAACATGGATGTCCAATATCAAAGATGTACTTATGGTAATGGTGCTGCTCTCTTATTTTGCAAGGCGTACGGACGTACGGACAGTCACGTGACAACCAAAATTTTTGAGATCGATGGGTTACCAAATTTTCTAAGGTATGGGGCTCCGCTCGCGCGCCTTCGGCGCGCAGGAGCTCCGCTATTAGACTTGCAACCGAAATTTCCGGATTCCACCTCGGTACCATACTGAGAGATTCCATGAGATAGCAAGCGCATGCGCCAATCAGTGCAACGTTTATCGCCGGTCAGGTTGGTTTTTTACTGTTGTATACGAGGATTGTTTCCAAAAATACAGCTTTATTCAGCACTTAGAATGGACGAACCATTGGAATTAACAAACGCAACTACCACAGAGAGTTTGCTAGAGCTCGGCTCAGTTTTGGACTCCAGTTTGAACGACTGGAACGAAGAACGATCAGACTTTAACACTATTCTCAGCGGTGTCACCCCTCACATATAGAAGGGACAGTAAACAAAGCAATGATGCCATTCTCTCGAAGCTGCATAGCAGTTTAGATTTAGCAATGTTTACTGTTTTTGTCTCCTCTTACTCCAATTCTTCAGCGCGGTGTCGTTTCTGTTGTCTTTCCCACCCTACCCACCCTTGTTTGCTATAAGTTTTAATTTTTCAACAGATCGAGACTGTTGGTGCCCACTCTCAACAATAGGTGTGAGGGGTACTGATGAGAATAGATAACTGTTGTTAGCTCTAGTCTGGCCGACACAGGTTTGGTGGCCCCAGCTACTAAACCTTCTGGTGGCAAATCCATTAATGCTCCCACAAGACAAGGACCTTGTCATCCTTCCATAATCAGGGACTCTACATCCTCTAAGAAACCAAATGAGACTGACGGTATGCCTGTTGTCAGGCAATACTATGCTCAAGATCCGTATGATACTGAGTCCAGTAAAACATAAACAAACGAAAACCACACAACAACAAATTCAGAGTCATCTCAAGAAGGTAGATGTTTCCAGGTTTCCGGTAGTTTCAAACGAAGCAACAAAACAGCTCAACTCTGTTGCTGTGAATAAACATAGTCAAAATACGCCACACTGCACAAAATAGTGCATGAACGAACGTCTTACGAAGCCGGTGCCAGTCCCGCCATCTTGGAAATATCTTAAAACAAATGGCGCTGCGAGAACTTGACAAGGTCCTGAGTATTGAGTCCTGCGCCGAGGTTACAAAAAGAAACGGAGATGATAACGAGCTGGACCCCTTATAAACATGCCATTGAACGGTATTTAAAAGAAAAAAAAAAACGTGCTATCCACTGGGCATCGTGCACTCGAGGGAGTTTCACAACTCAAAAGAAATCGATCGCAGAATTACACAGGATATGCACCTTCAAATTCCTTCTCCAAAGACAATGAAAAGTCTCAGCCTCAACCACAGAAGAAAGGTAGGCCTTCCATAATTGATTCAGGCGACGAGAATTGCACTTTTATACCTGAAGTAGACTATTTTCGACTTCAGATCAGAACTGCTTGTTTCTTTGTCATGCTCGAATGAGTTTTCGTCACATGACATCGTTTTGCATACTAAATTAGACGTAAAGGCGTTTCCGGTTCCGCTTTTTTTAACAAACCGGCTACTGGAACAATACACCAAAAATCTAAAATTTAAGGCGATAAAATTGTGCGATTTCAAAATGGATCTAATAAAGTGGCAATTGAACTTCGTGTCGTGCAATTTTGGTCTGAAATCATACTTGTGATTTCAAATCGAACTCGCGCTGCGCGCTCGTTCGATTTTGAAATCACGCGTATGATTTCAGACCAAATTGCACTCCACTCAGTTCAATTACCATTATATACAGTGTCGGATAAATTTGCGCTCACTGGCAAACTCGTAATAAGAACATATGGTCCATACATACAAATTTAGATAGAAAAGCAAGTCGCGCACGCGATAGCTGAAGGGTCTACATAAAATTCACGGATTGGCAGCGCATTTGTACTTTTGCCAGTCTTGAAGTGAATTGAATGAACATTGTATGAGCACTGAAATAGACAGTTTACAGTAGTGATAACGAAGTCGGGGCTTGATTCATTTTCAATTTTCAGTTTTTTATGAAGGTTTGGAAATGTGCTGTTTTATATTTCCGTCACCGAAAGAGTGGTTGTGATTAAACAATCGATAGTCGTTTTCACTAAAAAAGTTAACGTTAAAAAGCAACGACGTTTCGACCGCTCGACGGACGTCATTTTCAAGTTGAAAAGCAAAAGTTTTGCATGCGCCCAAATATATACAATCGATTATAAGAATGCTAATGAGACACTGACTAAAACTCTAAAATATTTACATGGAAACAATACAAGAAAATTGCGGCATGAGTAATAAAAACGTTAAGGCGATAAAAACGATTTAAAAATAAAATAATTAAAATAATTAAGTAAATAGCTTCGCGCGGATCGAGTCACTCTGTTTGTTCAATTTTGGTTGAAGTTTACGAATAAAAAGCAATTCAAAAATCAAACAGTCGAGTTTACTCTGACATTTTTTCAAAATCCTGAAATTGTTTCCAATGGTCTCTGGATCCTTTCCGTGCTCATCCTTCACGTGGTTGCCGATTGTTGATCGCTTATGTTCCTCCACGCGTTGATATAGGTGTCGACTCGTGAAGCCGACATAGTCTGCATCGCACAGACCACACCTGTAATAATAAACAACGTTAACGTTAACTTTTTTAGTGAAATCCGTTTCTAAAAATTTGTTGATTCGAATTTTAAAACGTGAAAACCAGCTTCACTTGTTCCGACGATTGGAACAGTGTAGCCAAAAGCAAATCAATTGTGAGACTGCTATTGAATTCTTGAAACTGTGTCAAAATCTCGAACCCACACCGACCTTCGCAAAAGTTGATCAGACGAAATCCAAAAAGTGGAAGCGATCAGCAAAGACATTTGAGTTTTGTTGGTTCACAATTGGAGGTTTATGTCCCTTTGGTTTGAATTGTCCTCTGATCTTCTGACTTGTGTAAACAGGCTGGACAACGGCATCAATCTTTCGACTGAGATCACCGAGTTGGTGTCTTACAGCATTCGCCGATTTCTGGTTTTTGAAGGGTAAGACAATTCTGATGGGAACATCTTGGTCATCGGATACTTGTTGTTTAGAACACACATTCTCAGTAACTTTCATTTCAATAAAATGTCTGGTGTTCTCTACGAGGATTTTGGGATAATGCAGGCGAGCAAAAACCATTTTAAGACGTTCACATTCTTGATGGAAGAACTGCCAATTCGAGGAGAGTTTGAACGCACAGTTTAACATTGTCTTCAGTAGAGAATGTTTATACCATACGTCAACGGCATGGCTTTGGTAATGCAGTAAAAGCCCAGTATCGGTCGGTTTCACGTAGGCCTTCGTATCTAGTCGGGGACCATTTCTGATAATCACCATTCCAAGAAAGGGAAGCTTGCCGTTGTCTTCCAGTTCCATTGTGAAGCTGAGTGAGGGGTAGATTTCATTCAGTGTTAACAAGAATTCAGAGGCAGATGAAACATCGAGCATTTTGCTGAGGGTGTCGTCGACATAGCGCTTATAGAAAACAGGCATCTTGTTTTGGTTTTCCAATTTTTCTTCAATATTGCACATAAACGCATTTGCCATTAATGGCCGGAGGGGAGAGCCCATGGCAACCCCGTCCACTTGCTCATACAGATTTCCTTCGAATTGGAAAAGCTGGTTTTTCGTAGCAACCTCTAACAGCTCTATAAGGTCAGTTTTTGTGATGTTGAGGTCATATTCCTTATTGAATCGTCTTTCTCCGCTAGGATTTCGATTGTTTCATCCACTGTTACGTTTGTGAAAAGAGACGAAACATCGTATGACACTAAAATGTCCTGTTCGTCGATTTTCATCTCATGAAGATCACTAGAAAACGAGAAGATGTCATCAACGGTTTGGTCGTTGACGGACAAAGGTTTTAGCTTTTCATCAAGCCACTTAGCAAGCTTGTAGTTGTAGGTTCTTGTTGCTGACAGGATTGGACGGACTGCTAGTTTCTTCTTGTGGGTCTTTGGCAAACCATAAAGGTGTGCGAGGCTAGAACCCTTTTGGAACAGTGAGTCGGCTATGGGTTCGGAAGAATTCTTTGCACGATGGAGGACAGTTCCTTTTCCTCTTTAACTAGTGGGTGGTAATGCTTCGGAGGTCTTCCCTTTGCTTTTGGTCTTGCGAGACTGATGGGTATAAATTTAGTTTTATCGCTAATAGATAATTCCTTCAGTAGGCTGACATACTCTGTTTTGTCCAAGATCACGACTCCCGAACCTTTATCCGGTCGCGTAATTGCAATATCGTCTCTCTTCTTTAGCTGACCTGTTGCTCTTAACATTGATTTTGGTGGTGTCGGGCCTTTCCTCTTGATGTAGTTAAGGGCAATAGAACGTAGCGTTGCAGCTGCTAATTCTTTGTTCTCATCGCTTAGTTTCGGCTCTAGCTTCCAGTAGGCTTTTTCAAAGGTTGCTTGTATTTCCATTGGTGAAGCTGGCTGTGGAAGAGCGAAGTCCAGACCACGGTATAAGGCAAGCTTCTGAAAGAAGGACAACTTATATGAAGATAGATACTTGATATGTTCGTCGATATCAGCGTTGTTGCTGAGGAGCCTCGAGATCTTTTTTGTGTGACCATTCATCGACTGAAGATATTGCTCTTCACGGAGAATGACGATCGTTCTCAGAATGCAGGCGAAGCGAAGGGGAGGATATTTCTCACGAATCTCATTGTAAACCTCGCTGATTTCTTCCCTGAGTTCGGTAAGGCGTTTTGTTTTCTGGTGTAGCTCCTCCGTGACGACATTCTCTTCAAATGTCTTTGCTGATCGCTTCCACTTTTTGGATTTCGTCTGATCAGCTTTTGCAAAGGTTGGTGTGAGTTCGAGATTTTGACACAGTTTCAAGAATTCAATAGCAGTCTCCCAATTAATTTGCTTTTGGCTACACTGTTCCAATCATCGGAACAAGTGAAGCTGGTTTTCACGTTTTAAAATTCGAATCAACAAATTTTTAGAAACGGATTTCACTAAAAAAAAGTTAACGTTAACGTTGCTTATTTTTACAGGTGTGGTCTGTGCGATGCAGACTATGTCGGCTTCACGAGTCGACACCTATATCAACGCGTGGAGGAACATAAGCGATCAACAATCGGCAACCACGTGAAGGATGAGCACGGAAAGGATCCAGAGACCATTGGAAACAATTTCAGGATTTTGAAAAAATGTCAGAGTAAACTCGACTGTTTGATTTTTGAATTGCTTTTTATTCGTAAACTTCAACCAAAATTGAACAAACAGAGTGACTCGATCCGCGCGAAGCTATTTACTTAATTATTTTAATTATTTTATTTTTAAATCGTTTTTATCGCCTTAACGTTTTTATTACTCATGCCGCAATTTTCTTGTATTGTTTCCATGTAAATATTTTAGAGTTTTAGTCAGTGTCTCATTAGCATTCTTATAATCGATTGTATATATTTGGGCGCATGCAAAACTTTTGCTTTTCAACTTGAAAATGACATACGCGTCCTTCGAGCGGTCGAAACGTCGTTGCTTTTTAACGTTAACTTTTTTAGTGAAATCCGTTTCTAAAAATTTGTTGATTCGGATAATCGTTTTGTCAGGGTAAAGACATTACCAATGTTTATTGATGACAAGTATACGGTTAACAACAAATTAATTTTCTGTGAGGTAATTAGCGTTGCCAAATATCTTAAAGAATAATAATAAGGTGTGGATTTCAGAGAGAGAAACTTGTACTTTGCGTCTTTCCTTTGCTGTTTGTAGGATCAGCGGAGTGCTTATAATTTCAGCTTTTAAGCGAAGATTTGGGGGTGGATTTTGGTTTATATGGTGTCGGATAAATTTGCGCTCACGGGCAAACTCATAATAAAATATCTTCGATACATACAATTTTAGATAAACAAGCGGGTCGCACAGGCGATGTGACAAGTCAAGAGAAAATGATTTTCTCTTGGACAAGTATGTGGTTAAAACAACAAATTAATTTCCGGTGAGGTAATTAGCTTTGCCAAATATCTTTAAAGATAATAAGGTGTTGATTTCAGAGAGAGGAACTTTTCAGCGGAGTGCTTTTTATTTGGGTTGGTACATTTCGCTGACCCCTGGCACATGGACTAACAAGATGGACCTGGTACATGAACTACTTGAATGAACCACCAATGGACTACCCTAAATGTAAACCCCTAAAATTTCTAACCCAAAAGTTTAAGAAATAGTTTGTCTGCTCATGTTGCAATCTTCTAGGAACAATTTTTAAACGTCATCGCCTCTGCATGTATTGCGTGCCGTTTATTAAATTTCTTGGCTAAAATGGTGGGCGCCCCCTTGGAACTCCGATCACCGGTGGTACTGGACAGCGGTTTACACCATGGAAAAAAATGGCGGCTGGATCGCCTACACGACAAATGTTTACGTTTTATGCAGCCATCAGAGATGAAGAAGTGTCGCTCTCCATGGAATCCCACACACGCTTATGAGTACAGAAACTAACTGGCTATACATCTGGAGATGACACTTTGGTTTAAATGAATTTACAAGCTCGGAATGTGTCGAAATCGGCCGCCTCAGCCTGCATAGCATAAACAGTGAATTGAATTTATTGCGTAGTGTTGGACGAATTACATTATTACGTCAACTGGGATTGAAATATTTTGCAACTTGTCATGCCTATAAGTACCACAGAGAGTAGAAAACTGATTATTTTGGCTCTACCCTTGGAAATTGTGTCATACATTTTCAGATTTCTTCCAGCGTCGGACCTGAAGTGTGCATCACTTGTGTGTTATCAGTGGTCGAAAGCATCACAAGATCCGATCTTGTGGAGAAGTGTGTCTGTTAGCCTGGGAACAAGAAGAGAAAGATTCTCCCATTTGTTGGTCGATAGTCTTGAGAGACGCTGTATCCAGTATTTGAGATTCAAACACATGTCAACGGCCGCTCAAATTCTTCAAGTGTGCAAGCAACTTGGATCAAATCTGAAAGCTCTGTCGCTTCAAGGCTGTCGATGTGTTAATAACGCGTTACTTGAAGTACTGAGCACCTATTGTCCTAATTTGCTACGTTTGGATTTAAGCCGTTGCAGACAGCTTGAAGTGGCAAAGAATGCTGCCTGGCTTGACAACTGTGCAAATGCCTGGAAGCACCTAACTGTCATGGATTTAAATGCTTGTAAAGACGTATCAGATGTCTTGGTATCAAAAATCGCAGATATGTTGCCCTTTATAGTGCATTTCAGTATTTCTGGCTGCAAGGGCATCAGCATTTCCACATGGGAGAAGATGGCGAAGAAGTTGCCATCTTTAAAATACCTTGACATAAGTCGATCTGACATGACAGATGAAATGATGCTAAAATTCTCTCAGATACCAGAATTAAAACTTCAAGGAATTAATTTAACAGCTTGCAAGCATCTAACAGATAATGGGGTAGTGGCACTCATCAAATGCCAGAACTGGCTGGAAGTCCTTAAACTGGCGTGTGTCGAGGTTACGAATACAACACTGATCTGCATTGGTAAACATATGCAACGTTTAAGAGTACTAGACTTGAACAGCTGTAGACAACTAACAGATGGAGCATTATCAAGTGTGAAGGCCCTATTAATCAACTTGCACTCATTAAATTTGTATTCCTGTTACCAGCTATCAAACACTGGTCTTGCTCAGTTCTTATGCTGGACACAGGTAATGTGGAGTTGCAGAAAATAGCCATAAAACCACAAGGAAGATCACTGGAAATCCCAAGAGTGATGGGAGTCTCAAATCCAAACTTTTTAAAGGAAAGTAAAAAGTCCACAGAGGTAGAGCTGAGTCAGAGGGCACAATCCAAGAAAACTGCCATGGGAGGGGGTTTTGATATACTTTTTCTGGATTATACAACAATGGGGACTTTATTTCACAGTCTAAGGGTCCATTCCAAATATGTTCTTCCAGAAAATTATCCACCCCCTTCCACAGTAGTTTTTTTGTTTGAAGCCCCCATCACTCTGGGTCGGGTTGCTCAAAGGCTGATTAAACTAACCCAGGATTAGCAAGAATTTTGATGTCAGTTTTGCTCCTCTTTGGGGAGTTTGTCGGTTTATATTGTTTGTCCTTATGCTTTGAGTTGGAATAATCTCAAACTACATTTTAAAAATACACAGTGAAAGACATACTAACTCAAAGAAAACAAACCACATATACCAGTTGCTGAAAGCAAAAATTACTGAAAGAGAAAAAAAAAAAGACTACAGCATAGACAAATGGTAGCTGTTGGTACAGATATATTCCTGGCAGTACTTCCTTAACCAATGTAGGTAAAAGATAGGGACCACCATTTTGTTTCAATTTATAACACCTGGCAAGTACATGTATAGCAAAAGTTAAGGTCTCTGTTTTATTTTTCCTGTCCTGTCTTGTTGTTTTACAGGGGAAAAATCACAACATTCCTTTAAAAACCCTTGTGCTAAATGGCTGCAGTTCTTTGTCTGATGAACTAGTATCACAGATTTCCAGAGTCCTATTCAACCTTCAAGAACTTGACCTTAGCTCTTGCCTTCATGTAACTGACATTGGATTGTCTGCCATTACTGGCTCGCTTGTTAACCTGCACTCACTGCGGCTCAGCTGGTGTGTCAACATCACTGACAATGGTTTGATTGGGTTTGTTCAGTCTGAACAAAATCTTGCTCATGTCTGCCACAACAAGGAAAAGTGTTCCCATGCAGAGAAATTCAAGAATGATGTAAACATTAATGTAAATCAGGTACATGTATATACATTTTGTTATTTCCTCAGATGTAAAGATAATGATAATGATTATCTAGCATCACAGGTCTGCAATACACACATAGCAATAGGTAGTAAAATTACCGTTAGTAGGACTTTGTGTATATTATTGGAGAAACTGGATGTGGATAACTTTAATCTTGTGGCTTTATTGAAGAAAAGCTTTTGGTCTGCAGGCAGCACAACAGATAATTATGCATGGGTGGTGGTAAAGTAATTGCTTGTTTCCATTATCACAACCAATGAGAAAACAAAGTCAAGAGTTTGAAAATTATGTTGCAAAAGATTAATAAATAACCAGCTTCTCCAAGTCTCAGGTCTTTGTGATATTTTGTACTCAAGGTGTACCCATCATTTTGTATTTTTCTTATCTTACTCTAACAAAATTCTTTTTTTCCTTCAGGTTCCTAAAGGAATAAAAAACTTGGAAAAGCTGAAAATTTTAGACGTTAGTCACTGCACATGTATCACAGATGAGGGACTTAAGAAGATTTGTCAGCTGAGGAACTTAACATCACTGAACATCAACATGTGCACACAGGTTGGTTTTTTTTTGTTTACTTATTTTAGGACTGTTAGAACTTCAAGTTCCAAGCTTTTTTTCCATGCATTAAAAAAACTAGGAAAGTATAGCAAATTCAGACAAAAGGAATTAAAAAACAACATTTTTTGTATAATTTTAGTTTAATTTATAACTTCCATAGAGCATGACCTACATGTACATTGTTAACTATTCACACCAGTCCCTTATCAAGCGAGCATAAATAAGAGCTCTGCATCTCATTTCAGCCCAGTTTGCATAAGAATCCTGCGGGTGTTAGCAGCCACAACATGTTGTCTTCTTTCTCACTTGCTTCTCCATGCTACCACACTTCTCATTTCCTGTCTCTCCCTTTCCCTATCCTTTTACAATTCCAACTCACTCAAGCGCTGTCGCATTTCTCCATATCTTGTTCAGCGAGGGTGAAAGGGACTGTCAGGAATAGTATGCTAACTACACATACCTAAAAAATGTCTCCACCCTTATACCAGATATACTTGGGAGAACTCACTTCCCCTTGCCTCTATAGAACATCGGTCAAACTGAAACCCTTGGGAAAACTTTCCCCACACCACCTTCTGCTAAACAGACGCCCTTGATTGCAAGGCTTTCCATATTAGTTCTTGAAAACATTTAGAGCTATATTTTCAACTCAACAAACACTCATTATTTTCACCCCCCCCCCCCCCTCCCATCATGTTTAGTTCCTAGAGATTTTCAAAAATCCCTTGTAGAATTCCCTCCCCAACCACCCAGTATATCATCCTTCCTCCTCCTCCCTAAACACCTTATATATATGCACCTTCATGGAACTTCTAACAAACAGACAAACAGATGATGCCTTAAAAAAATTTTCTCCCCTTGAGTATAGACTAAGTGGGAGGCGTGGAGTCCTCATAGTCAGTTCACTCGACTCCAGATCAAGTGGCCCTGTTCGAGTCCTGGTCAGGGACATTTTGTTGTGTTCGTTCTTGGGCAAAACACTTTACTCTCTGACTGCCTGGTGTGTAAATGAGAACTGGTGAATTTAATACTGTTGAGGGAGGGGGGGGGGGGGGAGTCATGGGGGGTAACCCTGTGATGGACTCACATCCCATCCAGAGGTGAGTAGAAATACTCCTAGTCGAATTATGCTAAATAGAAACTGGAGATAATTGCCAGCCTAATGGGCTGCTTGGTTCACATACAGACTTAACCATTACTGTACCTTGCTGAAATATGGACTAAGTTTTTCATGATGGTGCCTAGTAAGTTGATCTTAAATTTTTCTTGTTGCAGGTTACCGATGGTGGGCTGGCTGATGTGGCTGAGAATCTTCACACCCTAGAGCATCTCACGTTCAGTGGATGTACCTCAGTGACAGACTTTGGTGTGTCCTTAGTTGCAATTCATCTTCAGCGGCTGGTGGCACTGGATGCATCTAAGTGTGATAACATTACTGATAAGAGTATCCTGGACCTTGCAAAACACAGCCACAATCTTACACACCTAGATCTGAGCATGTGCAGTCAAATTACAACACATGCTGTTGATCAGTTGGAAGAGAACATACCTGGGCTTGCATCATTGCAGCTGAGATACTCTGGGGCTCGTCTGTGTACAAAGATGTATGCTTTATAAAGGTTGCAGTAAATGCATGCCATGTCTAGTAGTTTGATTCTCTTAAGTGGTACAGCTACAGCCACTGTATGTTCACCGCAGGGACTGAAACTTTGCAAGAACACTGTAATTGTTGGCAAGCGAATTATCTCCAGTTTATAAGTTGTCGGGCCAATTTTCTCTCCTGGAGCAATTGTTGCTGAAATTGTTTGACGTGCCCAAGAACAAAACACAGTGACCTGGCCAGAGCTTTAACCAGTGACGATCTGACCAAGCCAGCGTTTGAACTCTGCCAGCTCTATCCTGGGTCCAAAAATTATGTGTTATCCCTTAGTCCACTGCATATCCAAACAAAATAATCTCATGTTGTGTCTCTTGAATTAGATAACTTGTAGTACTGGTATCTAATGGTATAATTTCATGGGGGTTAACTAAAAATATTTATGATTGGCTTGTGGTGACTGGAAAGGTTCCCAGATATCTGACTGTAGCTAGGTGTTGTAGATAACATAATTTATTTTGATGTACAGTAAAAATAAAACACAAAGATATGATTGATCACTGCAGTTATGCATGCAACTAAAGCAGTTGTGAAATTAAAGCCTGGAAAAAATTAGTACACATTGCGAGTTTGTTGGTGAAGAATATATGTACAAATGAATGTATGAAAGACCATATATTTGAACTGCGGAGAAAGATATGAAAGCTTTTTAAGGCTTTAATTTCACAACTGCTTTAGTTGCATGTATAACCGCGATGATCAATCATATCTTCCTATCATTCTCTGCAGTTCAAATACATTGTCTTTCATACATTCTCTTGTACATGTATTCACCATCTACGGGTATATTATGAACTCACGATGTGACCAGCTCCTAGTTGGCTTGAGAGCTCAGTTAGTAGTGCACTGCATCAGTATCGCAGAGGTCATGGGTTGGAATCCCGTTCAGGCCTTAATTTTATTCAGGCTTTAATTTCACAACTGCTCTAGTTGTGTGTATCACTGTGATGATCAATCATGTCTTCATATCTTTCTCCGCAGATCAAATATATGTTCTTTCATATATTCACTTGTAAAAGTAAAACACTCAACAAGCAGTATGATTCTGTGCATTTAATTTCCAAGGCGGTTTTACAACAGTTTTTGTTTAACAGACATTTGTCTTCTAAACTAACAGTAACGTGCACCTCAGGTGTAAGGTTTATTTATTGGCATGACTGTAAAATATTTGATAAAGTCCATACATTTTCAAAGTTTATGTTTAGTTATAGAAACATGACAGGAAGTTTGGGAGAACAAGAAATGTTGTGGGCACTGACAAGCCTGAGTGGGTGTTTTCGCAAGAAAATGGAAGTAAAGGTTCTAGTTTATATTGGTCATCAAAATGTAAATTCTCCTTGCCCAATTTCATTTTCTCATCAACAACACATGTTTACAGACATATGGCTTTTAAAGTATACCTCCTTAAAGGGTGTTTCCTAATGGTATTAATATTAACCATTTCTTATTGGTAATTAACTTCATAAAATAACATGAAAGTAAATGTATATGTACAAGTAAAACGTTTTCATAAACATTCATGTACTGCTATTTTTATGCACTGCTATTCATGTACTGCCTTTTTTTATATAATTATGAAGAAATATTCAATAAAATGTTAATATTAAAGAATAGATCACATGTGTTTGTTGGTCTTATCTACAGTGGAATCCTGATTTTTTTTTTGAACCCCCAAGGGAAAAGAAAACTGGTTCGAAAAATCGCAGAGTTTGAGAAATCGGGGGTAACATTACAGTGTTCGACTGCGGAGGGGAAACGACTTTTGGTTCGAGTTATCAAGAGGTTCAAAAAATGAGGGTTTGAGAAATCGGGCTTCCACTGTATCTAACTTTCTTTGCACAAAACTAGTACAGTTACACCTTAGTATCTCAACTCCCCGCTATCTTGAATTCAAATCATTTTCTTGGCTTGAATATGCTAATTTAGGTACTGTATTTCAAACCCCTGCCATCTTAAACTACGCTTAAATTCTCTCAAGAGTTCAAATGTTTGTTTTCCGTAAATTTCTTTCAACTGTTGTTTTCATTAATTAATTCTATACATTTCACTTGGGTTCCTTCTCAAAGCACCTCTAAAATAAATAACTTACTAACTTACAATCTTTAAATTTCAACTAGGATAATTTTAAATAATTTTTAGTGAGGTAATTAACACTATGGTAATCACGAACAGCAAAGCAAGACTATTGTTGGATAGCAAAGGATTTCTGTGTAAGTCTTCTACAGTCAAAAAGTAAACAGGTTAAAAGCAATTTGCTTTCAAAAGTAAGATCATTATTCCTGTCCGTAATTCATACCAGTTTGAATTTTTTCAGCTCAACTGAACAAAGGTTACAATTGCATTTTGTTGAACTCTGAAATTTGAATCGGACAATAAAGTTTTAACCAGAAGGGTCATCCATTTTGATTACAAGTCTTAAAGCTATGCTGACCAACAAGGAAGAAGCTTTCCATTTCCTTTGCTTTCCTTCAAAGTCTCTAATTAACGTTGATTCATCATACTTGTAACATATCAAATACTGCAGATACCCAGGGCTCGAGAAAAACTTGAATTCCAGCTTGCCCTTTGGACAAGCAGCTCTCAGATTTTGCTTGCCCCGAGCAAATCTTAGTTTACTTTTTTTGTGTGTTGGCAGATGACTTGCTGGGTAAGTGAGAATGAGAAGTTCCTTAACCGTGGGAAAATCTACTTGTCTGGGCAGGCACTGGATTGCACTGTTATTGAGTACATCTAGTGATTACCATTACAAGAAATCTAAAGCAAAGCTAGGCATGATGTTGAAGTGACTTAATGTACAGTGCTTCCTAGGGTGACAATCTGCCAAAAATGTCTTTCCTCTCAGTAATGTTTCAGGCCTCGACAATACTGTCACTCCCATTGACACAAGAGCACATATATGTATGCATTTATTTGCATTTGTTCAACACATCTGGGTCCCATGTTTAATCTACAGTGCAATGACACCTGTTTGTACCCGTAAAATAAAAAGATATAATTATTTTTGCTTGCTAGTGCTTTTGACTATCTGACAATGACCTTGCTAAGTGCATAATATCCAATGAAGAAGAATCCCACAAGTCCTGCTATTAGGTAGCACATTAATTTTCTGTTTGATCGTCCAGATGAAATCATTTGTGACAGTCGTGCAGCACTGCCACTCAACAAACCAGATGAACTGCCAAAGTCATCTCCCTGAGAACAGCAAGAATAGTACTGTCAGAAGTGAATTTTTTTCACATGTACGTGTATGACTTGAACTGTAATGGTGACCTAAAACAGTGTTCATGGTCACCTCTTATAATACGGGGTCAGGTCAAAGGGAAGAGGAGTGGCAATTCTCCCAGTTGCGTCATGTTAGGGATACCGCCATGTACATGCGTACATGACTGTAATTAAAAACTCTGGTGGTCTTCCCAAATGTCAGTTTCAACTAAACTTAAATCATTCTTGATTCAAGCCCTTATACACCTTTTGACCCCAGTTGTACATGCAAACTCATACCCCCACAACTACACAAATGATGTCAGGTGATAACTGTTTATTTGATCCATCTTAAGGAAAAAAATAATCTACTCATAAACTTAACTTACTTGGAGTTTACAATTTACTAATGATGCCCGACAATTAGAGCTTGTTATAATTAAATGATAGAATTTAAAAAGTGTAAAAGAGTGTTTTAATGAACTGATAAACTGACACTTCAAAGTCACTCAACCTCCCACCTCCACAAAAAAACGAAAACAAAACAAAACAAAACAAAACAAAAAACGTAAGTAGAACAAAGAAACACACCAGAAATTTAATGTCTTCAACCTGCATTTCAACAAGATTGCCAATGTAACGTTAAAAAAGGGGCAACCAGATGTTGCACTGCAAATGCACTAAAGGTTCACATCAATTCATGAACAGATTCCTGAAGTATCCCAGATTGAAATCCCTCTTCAAACTTGTGCCAAAACAATAATATCAGAGGCAGGGTACCCTCAAATGTCGGATAACAAAAAGGAAAACATAGAGGTTTACTATGTACAGTAAAGCTATTGTTTAACATTTCAAAGTGAAACCATCAAGCCTAATGCTACAATCTACATGTTTACAATTATGTAAATTGAGTTAGTATTGGCTTACCATTCCATCAAGGTATTTATTTTGTTGCTTGCTTTCATTCTCAATGTCGATAGCAATCTGACAAGAAAACAACATGGACTAATTAATTTATTGAGCTAATATTGATTATTTGCTTTGTCTGGTTGTGGAGGCACACTGGCCTCATGGTTAGTGTGCTCGGTTCCCGATGTCGCTGTGTGGGTTCAACCCCTGGCTGGGAAATTGTGTGAAATTCTTGGGCTCTCACAGTGCCTCCCTCAACCCAGGTGTATAAATGGGTACTGGTGAATTTAATGCTGGGGGTAATCCTATAATTGACAAGTATTCCATCCAAGGGACAAGAGATACTCCTAGTTACTTCATGCTACTGAAAGTGGAGATAAGTGTCAGCTTGATGGGCCCCTTGGCTTGTATGCAGACTTCACCATTTATATGATGTGCCTTACTGTGGCACTGAGACTTGCATACATGTACCTCTTACAAACCCCTGCACCATGCAGACCAGAGCTTCATGCAATAACTTTATTGATGCCATACTGGTCTGCAGGAGATACATGTGTTGGGTCAGATGAAACAACACCACCCTTCCTACAGCTTCCAAAGGGGAAAGTGGACATGGATTTAACAAGACCATGTCATAACAGTTAAAACAGCACTGTTATGGAAACAGACACAAGGGTAGCCTTAGGACATTCAGGACACTTTGGCTACTGAGATAAACAGCAATTCTTTGGGAAAGGTTTGTGTCCTCTTACCCCTTTTAAACGTGAAACTTTAACTGCCAAATCATCCACCATTCGATTGTTTTCAGTCTCCAACATTTCATCTGTTGATGTGGTCCTTGAACCCATGCCTGTGTGCATGTAAGAAAAAATAATTTATTATTAAATGAATTTTGAAACAACAGTAAACAAGACTGGATGGAATTTTAGTTTCTTGAGTTCATTTTCACTGTCAATGTTGTGGTCAGCAGCTTTGACACCAGCATGGTGGAAATCAAGACTAACATTTTTGCATCACATTCTTACAGGTGCGAAAACAAGGTCCAGGGTGCATTCTATGTCGGCGTACCGGCATGCAATTGGAGTAATTGGTGTATAACAGTGTGTACACTCAGTGTTTTTCCATGTTTCAATTTATGAAATTGTTTGCAGGTGAACATGGGAGATGGCATATTCAAGCCCCACCCCCCCCCCCCCCCCTCCAAAAAAAAAATTTCCTGGGGGAACATGCCCACAAACCC
Source organism: Orbicella faveolata (assembly GCF_042242905.1). Classification (NCBI taxonomy): domain Eukaryota; kingdom Metazoa; phylum Cnidaria; class Anthozoa; order Scleractinia; family Merulinidae; genus Orbicella; species Orbicella faveolata. The sequence goes on from NW_028301576.1 coordinate 13,045,921, forward strand.
CCTTAGTGGCTAGTGCCTTCTCCACTTGATAAAGTTTGCAGTCCATCTGTACTCCACTACGTCCCCGATTTGAGTCCAAATTTTCACATCCATGTGGGGATGGCATTTTTATAGCATTCTTCTACTCAGGACTTTGCATGGCCACTTGCTGAGCGTGTGGCATGGAATTTAAAAAGCCTTGGTGAATCTTCCACATGAAATTGTGCGGAATGCACCCTGGAACAATGCTCTATACCTGCCTAATCACCCCTGTGCATGTACCTGAATAATGGGCACCAACAAATTCTCAGACAACCTAACAAAATTGTTGGGAGTAGCCTGAAATGGAAAAGCATTTTATAAAGAGAAAATAACAAAATTAATGCTTTACTTATTCTAGAGATTCACTTCATAAAAGAAAGTTAGCTACCAGTAGTTAAATATCAACTTGATGAGCCACTACACAACCTGCTTTTAAGACTTCGGCAATCCCCCTTTTTTTTTTTCTCTGTTTAGCGTCGTCCGACCGACCCAGATTTTCACGATTTCAAAAAAAAAAAACAAGTTACACAGAAGGCAATGAAAGCAATGACACATTATTTCAAACAACTGCCACTTTAATCTGAAACATAAGCAATTTTTTGCCTTACAGATTTTTAGCTTTTTCTCTGTTCTCCTTTCATTTTCACAATGACATTGATTTTTCCTTCCTCCATTGCCACCATGTTGACCAGGCCATGTTGTACATGGCCTCCTAGCTCCACACTCCTTTTCCAATTTTCTTTTTTTTTTTTCCGACCGACTGACCCAAAATGTTCAGTTCCAGAAAATATCCATACTCCCCCCACAGAAGGGATTGGAATTTCCTGGGAGGGTAGGGGGTTCTGTAAGACCAAAATATTTAAAGAAATATATGAAGCTCAATCGGAATTTCCAGAGGGGCGGGATGGCCTTATATCAGGAAACACAAAACTGGCCCAGATACATGTTTACTATAATCAAATTCACGAATAAGAGCCAACTTTTTTATACCCAAGTCCAGTTCAGGTTGCTTTAATGGAGCTGAACCACCAAAAATGAAGAACTCCTGCACCTCAATCATAGTTCGTATGGTTTGGTCGTTTGGGTGAGGTTAGTTCTGAAAAGAGCAGCTGTTCGTGACTTACGTTTCGACAACCTGAGCGAGAGTCACCTTCAGGGTCATAGACCCATACATCGACATACAGTACAGTAACTTTAAGCTTTTAGTATGTGCATGTTCCACGTCACAACTTTTTTCGAAATGTCAGACCACGCAAATTTCAATTCGAAAGGTGACATTTTCTATGTTGAAGCTTCCATTTTTGTGATACGCTGCCATCAAAAGTCAAATAGCATGAATTTAAATCTGTAATTATAAGCTAATTAATCACACGTACCTCGATTATTTCCACCTCGAGTCGCCATCTTGATTTGTTGGTAGCGAGCACCCGCTGACCAGCATTGATTTGAGGAACTTCATGGGAGAGAGAGGACCCTGGGAACGAGGTTGTGTTTTGGGCGTGCAGTCCGCATTGTCTAGTCCATAATCACCCAATTGCAAGGGGAAGTAAAATCTTCCCACTCTTTCACAGTTGGCCACAGTAGACTTACAGTACAATACCCGTTCAACGCAGCTTCAACTTTTTTAACGAGTGACAAAGTAGCTAGTGGGAGTTAAAGCAGTTACTTGGGGAAAAATCACTCGCTCGGTCAGGCAGTCAGCAGTCGTTAGGTCGTAACTTTTTTGCTGTAATTCTGCTGACCGGTGTTTTTCTCGAAAGGCGACATTGTGAGCAAAATGGCTGTCAAAGCGATGATATGATCTTTCGCGTTTGCAGTCGAGCAAGTGCTCGCAAATTAAAGACTATTTGGCACACTACAGGGTGGCCGTATACTTCGATCCATCGTCTTCGACAGCTTTTAACCGACATGTTGCCAAAATCATGCGTAAGGGTTTCACACTCAAAAGTGTTTTTCTTCCGCGAGTTATTTCAAATCTCCATAGTGTTTCATTTGTTTTTTGGTCTCTACACTACTTTTGTGTTGCTCTTTTGGTGATCAGTGTTCAAGATTTTTAAAAGGGGGTAAAGCTTAAAGAGGGGGGTCAATAGGGGTATGCAAATCCACCGATCCGTGCCATTTTTTTCGCCAAATCCGTCGATCCGCCAATATTTTTGTTCAAATCCGAAACCACAACCACATCCGGAAACAGAAGTGTAAAAGTTCAAAGGTAAACTGATAAATGTGAATGCCATTGTTAATTTTGCACACATAGTAAAGAAGGCAACTTGCTTGATGACTCTAACACAGTACAATTCCAATGACTGTTTAAATGAGCTTCGTTGGAAAAAAGAAATAATTTGGATGGACTCATTAACATACCGACCAAGGATGAAGAAAGATCTATGGTCCAAATTTCGTTGAGGACCTAAGATCCGAACGTCAAGACAGGCAGAATCTGGAATCCGCGCCAAAATTCACAGCTGATCCACGATCCACTGTGTTTTCAAAATTCGCGAATCCGCTCGATTTACCGCAAAAATCCACAATCCGCGCTCTCTCTAAGGCCAAATCCGTCGATCCGAAAGCCTATTCATCCCCCTCCATGATGACCTATTCGTCCCCCTCCATGATCCCAAATTTTCATCCATCCCGAAAACCTATTCACCCCCCTCCTAATCCCAAATTTGTGAACCATATTTCTGGTTCTTCTTTGGAGAACAATAAATTTAAAATTCAAAATCGATCAGTACTTTATGTTTCGACTCCCAAGAGATCTTAACAACAGCACATATGCCCCCGGAACTCCATCTTTTCGTTGAAAGAGTTCTTGTCAATATTTGAATTGAATTTGAAGATTCCAGAAAAATTCTGCGCTTGTAATGAGTTTCATTTTTGTAGGAGTCTGGACTACAGGACTTCGGGAAACTGAAGGTGCAGCCATTTCTCCATATCTTCTGATCTTGTCTTGTCTTGTCTTGAAATTACATCCTTCGTTACGGGCGTGGCATGTTCGGAAAGGTAATAACAACATTCTCGTGTACATCAGTCACCTCACCTCCACGTCCTGGATAATGAGACGATCCACATCTTTGTAACTAGCATGGTGGCATGAGAAGATCGAGGTTAGGCCTTACGCCCAAGGCATAACTCAGTGATATTGAAACATCACAGAAGGCTTCCCCACAGCATTGGAGGTTTTCCTTCGCCTTGTGAACAAAACATAAACAAATCGTTCACGCAAACATCCACGCAACGCGATAGTAACATCAGCGGAAGAACTAGTTACCATATCCTAAAATAACTTACCTTGGGACTACCTTGGGTATCTTGTTGATAGTTAGCTTTATTCTCGTTTCTTGGCCACTGATTCTGTATAAGGTGATCTAAGAGCCTAGCGGAGCAAGATGGTAGAGTTTATTCATTATCCAACGACGCAGAGTCTCAACGTAAAGAGGACTCCTTTTACTTTATTAATCTTTACAATCACAACAATGGGCATCGTAGTCACGGATTATTGCATTGTAGTTAGGCCACAACAGTGTTCAGCCCTGCTCTTTTCTCCTCAGTGTTAAACAGGCTGGTGTTTCCCTGAGTCCTATCAATTTGCATGCACTCTCGGCTACAATGACTACTTCAGGTCTTTTGCACATGCATCACCGTAGCGTGTTTTTTATGGCAATGTATACAGGCTTTCTTCTTCTTTCTTCTTTCTCTCGAGCAAGCAATGGCAAAGCGTCTATGCCATCATAAAATCATGAAGCTCTCTATCAGGCACCTTGGCGAAACTGGCACATTCAGCAAGGTTGTGATCTGCATTAATTACAGAACGGACAGTTGCTTTTGAGAGAGTCAACCGAATTCAACCATGTTTCCCAGATTTCAATCTTTAACACTTTTCCTTGCTATTTCTCTTTTCCTTTTCCAATCAAGTAAGGTAGCCAAACATGGGATTGGTCAAGGCAGAGGTAGTTTCTGCTCGAAGAACAGCGAAATATCCTCAGTGTATGCAGAAATCTCTATCTCTTCATCGATCAGAATACGATCGGGGTCGATCCACTAACTAGCTTGCAATTTTTGGGGAAACCTCAGAGATTCGACAATCTTCCGCATGTTCTCCGGGCTTTTAAAACAGCAGATCCCTCTAGAGCTGCGGCATCCTCTGCTTTTGTGACCAGGCCATTCGTGACTTTGTTCACGTCAGCCATTGCGACCAAACCAAATTCTCTTTCCAAAATTCTTCGCCATTAAGTAATCTTTCTCGGCTTTCATATAAAAGTAACGTCTTACCAATGCTGGGCTCCTCAAGCTGTGTGCTGCTCTGGATTAAAAAGCCTGGTGGCCTGATCGAGTTTCCTATCTTCGATTACGATCTGGAAGGGGCGTATAAGGGGAAAATAATCCATTGGGTTGCCATCAAATACGGCTATACGTCTCCTACGGAACAAGATGTTGCTCAACAAATCCTTTCATAACACGATGTGTTTTGTACGAGAATCTCATCGGCCTGGTTACTCAGAGCTGATTTGTCAGAGCCTGAGCTCCGGGAACGCCTCTGGTCGTTGGCACAGCATATGATTTCACTTGTTGGTCACGATAACTTACTTTCACCTGCATGCTTACGCTATTGAAATTAAATAGCGCAGACAGGCGAGCTTGTAGGTGTAGGGTTTTTTTTAAGTTATGCAAGTGCCACTCGAAGGCATCTCCGACAACCTTGCGTTTAATTTTTTTTTACCACTCTATTTTCTTCATAATGATGTAACGCTCGCTATATCGTGCATCATTAAATAAATTGCCCGCTCCTAATGCCGTGTTCGTGTTTATTTAGATTACTTACAAATGTTTTGTGATGGTCTCACTGGGATCCAAGAGAGTACAATATAATCAGCCTTGATTAATCAGCCGTCAGGTGCGTCTGTTCAAGATTTTAGAAAGCCTCTTCAAATTAATTAAATATAAATGTCAGTTTTTTTTTTCCTCACTGAATTAATTCGAGAAACTACTACGTTATTGTATAACTCCACCACCTTATGCAACCACTGGCGCGATGACAGAAGAAGATGACGATAATAATAATTCCAACTTGAGCTGAAAAGGTACATGTACTCCATCTGGGTGGAGCTTCCACGTGACTCCATGATAGGGAATACCCACCCCTCCCCTACAAAATATCCTAAAACTAGCTCTTCAATCCGATTGCGCTTATCATTTGAGTGTCATATATCAATCCCTTTTACATGGGTTTTGCGTCACAACGATCGATGATTGTTTTAAAAAACGTGTGCCACCTTCTTATCTAATCAGAGGTAAAACCAAAACCAATCGTGAAAGACTCACGCACATTTACTTGATAAGGCTACATGTATTGACTACAGTTACATTCTTTACAGATCTCTGTCAAGGACGAGTATTAATCGTTCTGTTCTTACATCAATTCCCTCGTTTATCTTAAATACAATTAAAAATTGGCGTTGACGTATGTATTTGAGCCATGAAAATCTTGCAGCTTCGATTTGCCAAACTGATATGATATCCGCCGCTGTACAGTCCATGGATCAGGAAAATTCTTGCAAACCACTGGCTGTAAACGACGCAAACTGGCCGGGTCACGAGTAATGGAGCTTGAACAGCAGTCTTATAAGCTTACACGTCAGTTACGTGGGAGCGTTTGAAACTTTTGATATTTCCAAGATTCATCAGGATAAATTTTTTCTTTTCATGAAGTAGCTATGGGTACAGCCTGATTGTGACCTTTGAGCCTGCGGTACTCCCTCAGTATGGATGCGGTAAGACACAAAACCACAATCACTGCGCTGACTATAACGACCCATGTTCCGTAATCCAGCGGTTGATCTTTTGAAGCTTGATGTTTTTTCTTTCTTTTTCTTTCGCGCCTTTCCAGGGCCTGAAATATAAATACCTTGGTAATGAAAAAGGGCTGTATTGGGACAGCGGAACTCCTTTAATCCGGTCACCAACGGGCCACAAAGATCTGGCCGTGTTAGGCGGGGGTAAACATGAAGGCCGTAATTTGGCTGGGTATTATGGTTTTATGCAAATATCATCGTTCACGTTTCAAGCAGTCAAGAATCTCTCTGCTCATTCCACATATCTACGTTTTGGGCTGTTTTGTAAATTTTTTGGTGATTTTTGAGTATATTTGCGGATAAACAATTTTTCTAAAAGGATTAGTAAAATTTATGGAAATAGGAAATTTTGAAGGTTTGATGTTGTATTAAAATTAGAATTTGAAGTTAAATATTGGTAAACGTACGCCAACCAGTTGTCCACCAACCTGGCGTACCCTTTCGGGGGGCGTTCAACTGTCTGGTGGTGTTCCAAAACTTTTTTTTTCCGTTTAATCTCTCTTTAAACTTCCTAAAACTGCACTTAAATTTAGGTAGGCCCCCTCCTTAATAGGGTTCTTTAAATAAGAAAATGACCGACTGAGCTTTTGACTGGGCCAGAATAAAGTGGCCGTGACAACAAGGTGGCCGTATTAACGGCGTGTCCGTAAGGTGGAGTTCCACTGTACAAAAAAATCACCAGTTATCCCGCTCATGAGAAATTTGTCAAGGAATTTTCTTGCATGGTTTACGGTAACGTAGAAGGTAACTTAGTTTACGGTACATGTACTTCGACTTTTTTCTATTCGTGTTTGGTAATACCATATATCTTAACTTGTCAGTTGTTTGACCGTGTCAGTTACCAACTCGAAATTAAGCTTAAGCTACTTTGGTCTCTGAGCACATCTTTATCTTTGGTTTAAGTGCTAAAAAAACTGTAAACAGTTAGCAGTTAAAATTCTGACCTTTCCTATTCGTGGAGGTCCACAATTTCTCTTTTCTAACAAGCGAAGAAACTTTCATCATCTACTGTACCAAAATGTCCCGTCAGGATCACACCGACGGAGAACTTGTAAGCGATGTTTCTTTCCATTACGAGATGATTCCTGTTCGCTTCCTCGAGAATTTCAGCCGCCATAACATCAAAAAACAAGAGATACTCCAGTGATTCAAATATTTTTTGCTATCGTCCAGCTCATGGAAGTCTTCCAGTTCTATAAGGCAAAAAGTGACAGGCATTCCTGCCGGGTTAATAAATTCACCCGAAAATAGGAGCCATAGTTAACCAATTAGACTGGACTTGGACTTCATTACTTGCGAAAAAAAAAAAAAAAATTTGGACGTTTCAATTTCGGACGCAAAAGGTGTCCGCAAACAAAACCGTCTGAAATTTTTAAGCGTCCGAAATATTTACAGTACAGTATAAAATGGTTGAGTAGCTCGAAAACCCTTAGTTTACTTTTTTGAGCGAACTCTACCTTAGACACGGCTTGAGATAAGTATCAGCTTGATAGAATTTGTGTTATTTTCTAAACGGCGTATCTGTAAAACCATTAGGGCGCAGTAGGTAAAACTATCATTTTCACAGCTGTTGTTTTAGTTGTTTTATTAAGTAGGTGTCATCGAAGTGTCCGAAAGTTTTGTCCGAAATTTTTCCGAAATGAGATTAAAAGCGTCCGAAAATTAAACGTCTGATATAAAATGTCCGAAATTCTAAACGTCCGAAATTTTTGCAAGTAATGTAACTCCGTCAACATGTAATCAATAAAAAAACCTCGGGAAATACCCTATTTTACAATAACTGCATTAATTCTCGTGCGCTCATTTGCTAAATTTTATTGTCAATAAGCGGACAGACACATGAATTTATAATGTATGTGATGCGATGCGATGCGATGTGCTTTTTGTTATCGTAAAAAAGCAATTCGACGTCAGTTTGTCATGCGTCTGTCCTGATATTGACAATGAATTTCGTCAAAACATTGTCAAAGTAGTCTGCGGATCCACTCGGCCATCGCCCAAAGGATCCACAGCTACTTTGACAATGTTATGACGAAATTCATGATTAATAACAAGACAGACGAATGAGAAACTGACGTCAATTTGTTAAATTGGTGGCGAGAAAAGGTATCCTTGTTCTGCTTGGTTCTCAGCCTTTAGTACAGTGCGCCTGCACTGCTTGAAATTCTAGCCAATAAGAACGGGCTCGACTGTCTCAGCTAAAAATGCCAGCAACTTGAAGGCGGTGCTGTGGGCGTGGTGTGTATCGCTCTCAAGATTTTTTCGGTCATTTGAAACTTCAAACATCAATGAATATAGGCCACAACTCTTTAACCTATCTTAGAATAAATGAGAAGGTACGCAGATAACTAAGGATATAAAACAAAGAGGTTCCGGAAATAAAGTTTTGTAGTGCCTACTAAAGGAACCTCATTTAAAAACGAGGAAAACCATACCAAAAACAAATCTAGCTAACCTTCAAATTCAGCGCCGAAGTTAAATTCTTTTGTGAAGAACGTTTCCGTGCCGAGTGGCACTCCTACCTAAAAAAATATTACATAACGCTAGAGGGGCCAGAAGTAAGTATAACATGCGTTAAAGACTTCTTTGCTAAGTTCTTAATCAAGAATCTTCACTTTGACCTAGCAATATCAAACGTCTGCTTTAATGATATGACGCTAGTTTTCCATATTAATTATTTGACAACCCCGTTTTTGTGTTCAATTTCATGATGTACGACGTATTGTTAATAGATAATTATTTGTAATTCGCTTTTTAGGACAGTAGGTAGTTTTTGGTAGTTTTAGTACTTTAATTATTGTATATTTTATATTTTAGGTCTGTGATATTTGTATTTCTTATTTTAGATTTTAATACTTTCTATTTTTATGGAGGACCTCCCTGAAAACCACGTATTACGTGACGGGCGCTCCCTCTTCAAAGATTGTTTTTGTTATTATTATTATTATTATTATTATTATTATTATTATTATTGTGGTTATCAGGTACCGTAAATCCTCGAATTAGCGCCCTGGGCGCTTATTTCAAATTTAGAAGAACACAGGGGGCGGGGGGAGGGTGCATATTTGAGGGGGGGGGGCTTAATAAAGGGGGTACTTATTCAATTTTTCCTAAATCGTGGCCTGATCATTTTCATTTGTAGGATGTAACTTAGAGGAAAAGAAACATGTTTCCTGTATTGTAAAGATGTAAATTACTTTTTACCAGAATTGCTACTAATCTCGCAATCTGATTGGCCAATTTGCCGTTATCGATAATAGTCCAGACAACGCTGCTCGCGTCAATGTGCCGCGCAACTCCTTTTTCTGCTCACGCTCTGAAAAAAAAAACAAAACATTTTGTTTCACGTTGATATTGTGGTAAAAAACAAATCGAAATGTGGTTTAGCGTGGTCTGTACTCTCATCGACAACGATACGCGTCATCACAGTGGTCAAAATTAAATTTCTTGTGGACTCACAAGGCGCAGCTACCGCATCGTTGTCAATGAGAGTACAGACCACGCTAAACCACATTCGATTTGTTAAAATGACTGTATAAAAAAGGCTGGACGTGAATGATTAAACACGACAAAAACTATACATCCTTTGTTGTCTAATTACTCGTCCACAAAATGGGGGGTGGGGTGGGGGGCGCTTATTTTAAATTTTGGTTCATAGGAGGGGCGCTTATTCGAAGGGGGCGCTTATCTGACGGGGGGGGGGGGGGCTAATTCGAGGATTCACGGTCGTCTTCCTATACCTTTTTACCGATGAGATTCAGATCTGTGCTGATTTCGCCCGCCGTCATATCAGTGCTAAGCCTAGCTGAGAACAGACTCGTCAAAACTGCTCCCTCTATCATCCACAGGATAGCAAACGCACGCGCCAGAGAGGACCGGGGCTCTTTGTCGCCATACCTGCAATGGTAAGTAATGTTGTGCTCAACAGGTCTCAATAAAATGATTGAAATTTAGTCGCTCCAGCCTGGGAGAATCCAGAGATTTCAAAGGTATAAGACTAGTTACAGCAACTGAAGGGAAACTCTAGTTATGAACAAATACATCTGTTTACGAATTAAAGGCACCTTAAAGTGACCTAAATTGGACTAACATCTACTACTAGTTTAATAATTCCTTTTTCAAAATCACACCCGAGGCTTGAAGGCTTTGGAGTTATAATTTAACGAATTCCATTTCCCGTTCCTACCCTTGTTAATCTCGCGGCTCGTGATGACATTATTTGTTACACGTTTTTCGTTTATTCGTAGCAAAAGAAAAAAAACAATGCATCATTTAGTTAAAAAGCCTAATCCCAACAAAGACACTAGTCCTACAAAGATGCACATATTATTAAAGCTTACCCAACGGTTGCCACAGTAACGAAAGCCCATCATATTCCTTCGCGTATTCCGCATAAAGAGTTATGCGGAAACTCGTCTGGTTCGACTTGTGATCCTCGAAAATGTAATAATTAATTAAAATTAAGTTAAAGTTCAGCCGGAGGTGTCTAAAACATTGATAATGTGGTCTACCCTTTCGTGTTTACAAAACAAACTTTGTTTCTAAATCAATTGCCGTAGGAAGGGTTCCAAAGAACATTATTTTTCAGTTTCCCCTGATCATGAAATTGTAACACAAAAATTTTTTAATCATTCCCTCACACTTTTTGGGGGCGTGGTACCCAGGGAGTTCTGTTTGCACCAAAGGTCGAGTTCTTCTAGAGCTTTGTTCAGCATTGTTGTGACCTGGTCCACCGATTCTCCAACGCGTTACATGGTAGTATCGTCGGCAGACAGGAACGTCGTTGCAGTGTTGACTGCTTTCGGTAGATCGCTTGTGTATAAGGCGAAGAGTATATGCCCAAGCACGGAGCACTGTGGTATGCCGTGGGCAACTTTGGTATTCTCAAGGGCTACGCCATTACTTTTATTGTCCTATGAACATTTTTTACACGGCCCCATAAGCTATATTAGCTTTAAAACCCACCGTGTTTAAATAAAAGATGTTGTTGTTGTTCCTGCCAAGAAAGTCTTAAACGTGTTTGGTATTGTTCCAGCTCATTCAGGAATGACGAGCGACTCATCAAAAATTAACAAGGAGTTTTTTTAATTATTTTGTTTTCATCAAGTGAAGGCTGACATGTTGCAAAATTAAACGGATTTTTACCCGTTACAGGAGTGACAACTTTTCATTTTCACTGTAGGCACAGAACATGTTATCAAAACCGTAAACGGGCCTTATTCTTAAAACACAGTATGTCATTACACTTTCTTTTTGCCATATTTTTCACCGATTCATATGTAAAGGACCACCCCATGTCTTCAGTTTCTAAATTTGGACGTCAAAAAATATCGCTATTACCGTAAAAAATGCTTCGAAAAATACAACTTCTCAGTTTCACCTGATCATGAAATTATTACATAGGAATTTTGAATCAAAAATATGAGTTACTTCATAAATAAGAGCTTTTACGAAGAGATGCCGCTTTGAATGCTATGCATATACCAGATATATCTCAAGATATATCTCAAGATATATCTCAGCAATTTCGAAATTGTAATAATTTTAAGCAATCTACGTTGTAGTGTCGGAATGCGGACAAAGTTTGGGCTGTAAGCAAATAGCAAAATTCAAAAAGAAAATAGAGAGCGATGATTGACAATTTTTATGTACATACCAAACCCCACATGGCCATGCCAGCTAACACCGGTTGTAAAAAGCAGATAAGTATCAGTTTCCACCTATTTTTCAGTAAGTATGCAAATCCAGTAAGAGATGAATCTAATCCGCGGCTGCATTTCAGCACTGCAGGTCCTGGAGAATCAAACAGGGCAATGAATCTTCTGTCAAACTGCTGGGTTTTTTTTGCCTCTGTTGGAGAAAATTGGAAAGTGGACCGTTGGATCATCGACGTGATATTTCCTTATAAGGATCTCCATGTCGTACGAGCTGGTAACGTTTACCCTTTCGCCAGTGATTTGCACGACCGCACAACACGTATTGACTGCACGTCTCATAAAACGAACCAGACGTCCTTCAAGAATCTTGCTTGATGAGTTGCAATGAGTAAATGGGTGAGAATCGTGCCATCGTAATCTTACTTCGTCGAAAGACGGACAGTGAAAATCACTTTCATCTGTTCCAACCACATCTGCTTTCGTTTCACAACTGTGTAGCTTCCCCAATAAAATCAAAATGTAACGTTTGTTTAAAGCCTGAACGGCAAGACATGATTGCGGGGCTCTCACAAGCGTCGTGGTTCATGCAAGACAAATTAAAACGAAAATATTGTTTTTGTTACCCTGCAAAAATAATACCCTGGAAACTGATGAAAGTAACCACCAGTTACTTTAATTACAGAAGTTTTGTACTAATGAATTTCAAAAATAACATCTTAGAAATTTGAAGTCTGTTAATAAATCAAATGAAAAAAATGTATATATATACTTATCTCGCTTACAGGATGTATTTTTTTTTAACTGCAACGTGTCTCTGATAATAATTTCAACATTACAAAGGGAATAACACGACCAAACTTGGAAGGTGACGGCAAGGAAGTTACGTGACGAGTATGTCACGGCTTTTTTTTATGAAACTTCGCATATTGCTGGTTTTCACTGTCACGCCATCAAAAATAAAAATTGTAACCATTTAACAAATTAAGTCAAGAATCTGGGATATGACAGATGATTGATATATAAACAATCTCGCCAAGATTTAGGTCCATGCTGCTTTTCATTTGCATACGACACGCCCGTTCCGAGAAGCGAAAAATTCCAGCTTAAAGTGTACGAGCGCCCACAAATTTAACGCAAAATCCAATCACCCACATAACTTCAGCTCGACGACAACGTCACGCCAATGAACTGAACTTTTGACTTTTGTTTTGGTTTGTTCTTAAGTGATCGAATTATCTTAATCTCTTGAATTTTCAAATCATGTGCTTTAATAATCGTTTAGGCCATCCCTTTTTTTTTTTGGTTTATTGTCGAATGCGTTTTCTGATTTTGGGTCGGTCGGTCGGAAAAGGAAAAAAAAACAACAATAAAATTGGAAACGGAGTCTGGAGCTAGGAGGCCCGGTACCTCAGCATAATATCCGTGGAGCCTGGAAACAACAAGGTGCGGTTACAAAGTCAACATCGCGGCAATGGAGGAAAGAAAAAGTCGTTGTTAAAATCAAACGAGAACAGGGAAAAACTAAAAATCTGTAAGGCAAAAAATTGCTTATGTTTTAGATTAAAGTGACAATTGTTTGAAATAATGTGTCATTGCCTTCATTGCCTTCTGTGTAACTGTTTTTTTTTTTTTTGAAAACGTGAAAATCTGGGTCGGTCGGGCGACGATAAACAGAGAAAAAAAAGGGATGGCCTTACCGTTACACGTGCCGCGTGGGAGAATCGATCTATTGTTGTAATTTTTCAGCGTATTCGGGAATAATAAAAATACCCTATTTTATTTCCACAATGTTCAAAAAGTATTTAGATTCCTCGCCGATGATTCACAAGAAAATGTCTGGTCAATCAGCCGGAAGGAATTCAAACGCTTCTGGAACTGGTTCGGTAAGAGTAAGTGTCAAGGAACTCTCCATCTTTTGATGTTAACCTTCCCCCGAAAATACTGCGTCGTCCCGTGAGCTCAGCTGCCCTGAATCTCCGAGGATAATGGAGTCTCAAGTTATGTCAATTTGCATAATCAGATCACTCCTAGCTACGCTATTACTCGTTCAAAAACTCATTAATAATTTATAAAGAAAATACAAAAGAAATGAATGTTTAATGAGTGTCTTTAGATTTGATAAAGACACGGCTAAATTTTGCAGCCGATTTTTTCCAGAGAAATAATAAGCCCAAGGATTATTCTACAAATGAGTAGATCTACCACAAACGCTTTTAAAGCTGTTCAGAAAACTCGCAGCATATGTCTTATCGGGTTTAAAACAACTCGGCTTCGTCTCGTGCCTTTAATCCGATAAAACATTGCTGCTCGTTTTTTTTTAAATTACTTAATTACCCGCTGACAGAATAAATCAACACCGAACTGACTTTACAGATGAATGACCTACTATTTGCATAATCTGATCACCCACTACGACTCGCAACTTGCTTCGGAATCGCGAGTTAAAAATGACGGAACGAAGCGATTTAATTTATGTAGATCTTTATGTAGTTTAGCTGAATAATTTTGTTTTTACTGCCACTTCCTTAGTCTCCTCCGCAGCCTTTTTTTGGGATGTCACGCAACGCTCCCCCCAAAGTCCCCAAACAAACGGCTGCCTACATCCGAACCACATTCTTTTCCTTTTGTGTTTGTGGTTTGTTTGCGCTCTGTTGAACAGACCAATCACATAATAGCAAAGTGTGATAACGTAAGCTTTCGCGCGAGAAGGTCTGCGGTGCGAACACGTGAGGGATTTCTGGCTTTTGTTTCACGCCGCACTTCGCCAAGAGTAGGCGGTGTTCGCTGGCTACGATCAAACGGACTGAAAAAAATGTAAATGAAAGCCCTAGGTACAAGTGCTTCATGTGCTCATCGCTATGTTCAGCTAATGAGAGAATATATATTTTCTGGAAATGTCGTATTGTAAGCGTCAATTAAGGGCTAAACGCTTCCTACAGATTGTAATCAGAAGGAAAGAGCGGCATTCAGAACTCGCTGTCAACACTGAATCGAGCGAAGCTACTTGATTTCCTGGTTCCTTTATTAAGCTGAAATAGATATTGTCCTTCTCGACAATAATTTTTTGAGTTGTAAGCTTCTATTAATTAGCTTAAACTTTGAAGAGTTTTCAGCTACAAGAAAGCTGGTTCAAGCGTCGCCGGTATTTTTCGGCGTCCTTAAACAAAAGCCGGAAATCTGTATGTTCATTTGTGACATCTCCCACGACGGGAAACAAAGATAAAAAAACATTCCCTGATTGGACAAGTTTCAAAGGGCGAATTTGGCGCAAAAACGTTCTTGAAAATGCAACGGAAGCGGTGATTGGCTAATTTCGTGAAAGGAATGTTGTTCCGATGTGAGCAGCCGTTTCTTTGGGGGGAGCGTTGCGTGTACCATTTCCTTGACCATGGCGGTGGCCAACCAGAAAACTATCGTTTAAAGATGGATAGTATATTACAATATCTCCTCCAGCCCAAAAGCTTTGGAGACCTGTTATTCAGCTGTTAGATTTCCAGAATCTGTTCATGTTTTTGACAACTCGTGTCCTTTTTGTGTTTCTAAAGGAGACGATCGCACGTCAGACAGCTGCATAATTATTATATGGTGTATAAATTAACGTAAGGTGATGGGTTTTTTTTTTCTCGTTATGTCTGCATGAATTATCGTCCTGCAGTTGCTTCTTGTCCCCAAAAAATTCATTAATTTGAAACGTGGGTACACATCTTCTTGAAGACTATATATTATAGCAGCATAAGGCACGAAATTTAAAATTCAGTAACAACTCCTGTTGTAAAAGAGTTTATAAAGTTATTCAATTTGCCTCTAGAAAAAGTATGTGACATAAAACTAAACGAATTCATGTAGACAACTTGTCACGGGCATTGAGTTTTAGTAGTTTTGTTTGCAGTCAAACCGGATGTTCTTTTTAACGGAACTCTGCCATTTTGCGGCGTAATGTTCCAAGTTCAGTCTGAGTTTTTACCGGTTTTTGTTTTCCTGTATAAAATAAAATAATAATATTTGTGTTTCAAAGAGGGAGAAATTATTTCACTTTGGTTGACAGTTTTATTATCAGCAAAGTTAGAGAGATAAGCGTTGAATTGAGTTGAGTTGAGATCGCTGATCTGAGAATTTTGATTACAAATTCAAATTTGCTCTGCTAGTTTTCAAATGTCTCAACCTGTTGCCAATTTCTCGCAGTCTGTTGATAGACCGTCGTCCACGGGACAATTGTTTTCTCCGTATTTGACACCAGAAGTATTATTTCTTATGAAAACCGTCATTATCAAAACTCAAAAGTGGAATTTGACTACTTGCCGGGAGCCAATAACGTTTTTCGCATTTGCACTTCAATATAGTCCAACATGTATGGGAGGCAATTTCAGACCGAAACTGCAATCAACGTTGGATGACATTATGTACAAATGGAAATGAGAAAGTTAATCGTGAAAAGTGCCAGTCAATATTGAGTATTTTCACTTGAGGACGTCTCGGCGGCCAATTTGCTGGAGCCGCTGGAAAAAAATTCTCTCCCGTTTGGGAAATGAGTTCTTTTCTTATGTAAACATTTCCTGTAGTTTAGGAATATCAATAAGGCTACCGTGAAAACGGTGCATCGCAACATTGTGTTACAACTTTGTGGAGTTTCGTCCGAACAACAGCCGGTCTGACTGTAAATGGTACTATCCGGCTTGGTCGCAAGAACGTACGGTTTACTGATGCCTACTTCATATTTCATATTATAAAAGGAAATGAAAGCAAAAGGATTACGGGTGAACTTAGAGAACCCACCCGGCTGCGGTGCGATAAATGGCAATAATAGATGAACGAAGTTTGCTATGATTCTCAAAAGTCATCGTTAGGCGATGGCGTGTCATAATATTGACGTTTTAACATGCTAATCGGGAAGCGTGCTTTTCAACATATTAAGCCGATGAACATCTGGAGATTTTTTTCATGTCATTCGTGCTTAACTAAGCCGTTATCGTATCCTGAGACAATGTAAATTTTACTCCTTCGTTAGAATGAGGAGTATAGCCCTTTTCGCTGCAGTTTGCAGTGTAGTCGTCTGTGAAATTCAGATAGGGGAACCTCTCAACAACGCTTGTCAGAAGTTGTGCCATGTGCGAAATGAAGCGCAAGCAACAAATTTCAACTTAACGAGAGCTTTAAAAGGTTGCTGCGACGAAGCAAGTGCCTGCGTTGTACCAGCACATTTTTACAACGTTCTCTGTGTAAAAGAACTTATAGATGTTTGTAACTCTGCGGAAAAGCGATTGGCTGCTAACCTATCTTGTATACAACAGTTGTGCTGTGGAAATTTGAATTCTAATGAAACAGGAAGAAAATTCAAGGGATCCCGCAGATGCTTCAGGAAAATCTCCGTGAGCTGGAATGACGAAAGGTTTTGGACCGTTCGTGATGAGAGGCCCATATTTAAATGGAACCGAAAGCATTGGGAATTTTTCTTGAACATGTCGACACAAACCTGCTTGAACTCCACGGAGAGAACCTCCTTGACACCATCTTCGGTCACAATAAAATTCAAATATCCCATTTTCGCCAAACGAGAAAACTACGAGAAGAGGTTTGTGTACGCCTTCTACGCACCCGCGTCGTATTTGGTTATGAAGAAAGGAGACCATGACATGTTAACGGTTCTTGGTGAGTCTGTTGAACACCTATGGGTAACACTGTGCATTTGCATCACGTGGACGCTGATATCAGGAGTTATCATATGGCTGCTGGTAAGTCTTGTTATCCGTTTGTTCGACAAGCTCAGTGTGCATTTTCTATATAGCATTGGTCAAACGTGCTTTGTTAGTACCACGTTCATTAAGCAAGATGAAAAAGGCGGTTGGGATATCGACTCAAGCGTACAATTCTGTTGTAGAATTCTGTGTTCATTAGAAAACTTAGAGCAATTCACCCGAGAGGTCTGCGAATTTTGCCATAAAGTTGTTCTACCAGCCGGCAAAAGTCAACCTAAAACCTGCAAAATCATCATTAAATTTTCATTAAACTTTCCTTTTCTAGGTAAATAAAAATATATTTTTTCTTAAAGCCAGCTAAATTGTGAAGACTTTGTTCTGTGTATGTAGTCATATTAATATTCTCAGTTATTAGGAGAGATGGTTATTCAGTTGCTCGGTTGTCATAAACGACCCTTCTGAGGAACCAATTATCTCAGTATTCATGATTATTTCAGACAAGTATACGTTAACAAGAGAAACTGTGACGCATTTGGTTGGGCGTTCGCCTCCCACTTATGTGAACAACCACGTAACTAAAAACGTATATTGCATAATGCATCAAGGGCGCAATGAAGGATCAAGAGGTTTTCAAAACAGCTATATTTTGGTCCGCAGTGGAAAAAGGGCTACGAAAAAATAAGCGCGCGTTAATTTTTTTTTTAAAATTCAGCAGTTGGTAGATCGCGCGTAGTAACAGGCTTATTTTTAGTTCAGTTTTATTATAACCGGACAGGAGGTTTGTATGGAGAATTTTGTTTCGCCATCTGGCTTTTCAACCCAGAGCCTGAACTGAACTTATTAAAAGCTGTCAACATTTGCTCGTGTTTTCCCTTCATTTCTCGCTAAAGTTAAACTATTTAATCGACTTCAGCCAATAAAATCAGCTAGTTTTGGTGACATTAATGTCAAATTCAAATAAATACATGAAAGATCATACATTTGAAGTGCGGAGAAAGATATGAAAACATGATTGATAATCGCAACTAGGCACACAACTTAATTAAGCAGTTGTGAAATTAAAGCGTGAAAAAAAAAAAATGAAAAAAGAAAAGAAAAAGAAAAAGAAAAAGAAATGGTCTATTGTTCCGGCTCAACATCTCACTTTGAACAAAAGTGAATGGCCTTTTGTTCTCGGTAGCCCTAAGGGACTTCGTCCAAAGCCAAACCAAAATCATCGCCATTGTTCGGAAAACTTTCGGCACAACAATTAAGCTACACTTGAATGAACTCAATTTTAGTAAACAAATCTAGAAAGGTGGAGTCGTGATTCACAAAAAATACGTCGAGAGTAAAGCGAAAATTAATAAAGAGCCGAGAAACGCTATCTAAAACATCGCGTCTGTGATTTTAAATAGTGGGATATTTGTTCCCTGATTTCTTTCCGCTAGAAAACACTGTGGACATCAATTGGTCGGCGAGGAAAGATGCGCGAGCTTCGAAGCGCTGTTAAGAGCTTTTAATCTCTGGCCGAATGCTCGACTGAAAGCAGTCGTCTCTCCTCCTGCTTTTCAATCCGTGCGTAGAACGCGGAAACAGCGGGAGCGCGAGGCGAGCGGCTTTTGCCGCTTGATCATCGCGCTCGCTATTTTCGCGTTCATCCTACACTGATCTTATGGGTTTTAGAGCAAAAGAGAGCCTGTTCGCAATCTAGCCAAATGCGAACTTCACTTTCACTCCCACGCGTCTTGAGTTTACAAGGTTGAAGCAATTTTAAAGCAAAAACCCCTTACTTGTCGGCAGCTTTTACTTTCACTTTTAAATACATGTGTACAACCGCCACCCTACCGCAACTATTTGCACCGACAGGATTATACCAGTACCATCTCCCCTCGGGAGAATTTCTCTTCCATTCAGTCTCTCTGATCGTTTAACTTTCGCGCTCGTATGGTAATCGGAAATTTCAAAAACTCCCGCGGGCATTTAGAAGCTTATACCGCCATTGTTTCAAAATGGCCATATAAGACCAATTTTAGGTCTTATAACAATGCCTATTGTTATCAATGTTGAGCCGGTTTTCTTGATACAGGCCTGAACGAGACTCGAACCCATGACCTCTGCGATACCGGTGCAGTGCTCTACCAACTGAGCTATCGAGCCATCTGGGCGCTGGTCAGTATGTGAACTGAACGTTCAGGCCTGAATTTTTTTCAAGCCATTAATTTCACAACTACTTTAGTTGTGTGCATAACTGCCATGATCAATCATGTCTTCATATCTTTCTCCGCAGTTCAAATATATGATCTTTCATATATTCATTTGCATTCCTCTTCATCTACGGGTATATTTCGAACTGACAATGTGACCTGCTCCCATATGGCTTGATAGCTCAGTTGATAGTGCACTAACCGGTATCACAGAGGTCATGGTTTCGAATCCCGTTCAGGCCTGAATTTTTTTTTCAAGGTTTAATTTCACAACTGCTTAAGTTTTGTGCATAACTGCGATGATCAATCATGTCTTCATATTAATGTCAAATTAAAGCCTGCGCTTGACCTCGTAACGTTTAGAACTTTCATTAAACTTTTGGTGCTTTACTGACAGTACACATCTGTACTTCATGTAATTCCCAGTTAGCGGGACACATGTTCTGGTCGGCCAGCACATGGTAATGCTTCTGTTGAATTTTTTGTTGCTTTCTCTGAGGGTTTTCGCCATGTTCCCCCAATTTTCCACCTCCACAAATATAAATTAATTGCTCTTAAATTCCAGTTTGATATGGTATTTCATGTCCACACGACTGTATCAGTCGCAAATAAAATTTTAGTGACTTTATCAATAATGTTTTGCTTCAGCAACTTCTGGTGACTTTCTAAGGCCTTAAAATTTATTTTTTTGGTGACTTATAATGAGTTCTTTTAAACAATTCTTTATTTCTATTTTATTGGGAAAAACCTGTTTAATTGATCATTTTTGGCGTTGTTTCTGTTGCAGGATCGTCGACGGAATCCACTTCAGTTCCCATAGTCTTTTTGGCAAGGGGTTTGCGAAGGAACCTGGTGGGCAGTGGTTACCATGACAACAGTAGGGTAAGAAAATAAACAACTACTATGTAAATATCAGAGGATGAGAAGAGGGACATACATTCATTAAAACGCGTTACTAAATATATTTCACGAAAGAAAAAAAAACTGAGTTGGAATTTCCGAACGACACACAATTTTCAATACAAGTACCGAAATGCAGCCATTACCTTTATTTTTACCGTTTCTTTCTTTGTTCCTACAATAGGTATGGAGATAGATCACCCAGGTCTTTGCTGGCCCGTATTTATGCGGCGGTCTGGATGATCATTGGTATGGTAACTCTCTCCACATTCACTGCAGACGTTTCATCTATATTGACGGCGAGAGAAATGATGCCTCAGAACACATACCTCAATAGAACTGTAAATATACTGATCATTTGCTAGTTAGGACTCAACTAGTTCTCTCTGAACACCGACACAGTGAACCGCCTCCAGAAAATAAAGATTTCAAGGCTAAATAGTTTATTTTAGGTTAGCAATTGATAGATATGCACCAACTCAGCTGTTATCACCTCACTGTGCCAATGTTTTTAACCAGGAAAGCAGGAAGTCAATTGATTGCGAACAAATTAAATTTCATTTTTTCGCTTATTCCATTTCATTAAAATTCAACGATTGATTAAAATGATATTGACAAAACAAATTTGTTTATTTTTGCATTAAAGACTAGTCCAGGCGTGGAGGTCATAATAGTTTTATTTGTATTGTAGATCGGAGTGCCTGTCGGCAGCAAGAATCTCTTTTCGAAGGAGTTCAGAGGGGGAACTATTAAAGGTAACTCAACTGAAATAATTTCCTTGTCGTCGTTTATGATCCACATGATGAGTTCTAGTTCTAATAAAAGCTTAATGTGATAGGCTGACAAAACAAAAGGCGTAGTTCATGTTCAGTGTGCTGTTCTTAGGCCACAAGACGCAGAATTGCGTAATCTAATGCCTTTGTTTGTTTGTTTTTTTTAAAAAAGGAAATTTATAGAATAGCAGAATCATAATATCATTCTAAAAGGCGCCGGCCACACTACGCCGGAAAAATTTGAAGACGCAGCAATCACCGGTCATTTTGGACTTATGTTTTAAGAAAACTCGGTCAGTGAAATCACATCACGCCATCCCAGCTCCGCTTTCAAAATGTTTTCCTTCCACACTAAAACGCAAAGCCAGTGTTTTCAAATTACTCTGGTTTGAAGAGCCTTTTCGAAAAGCCCCGTTCTCGTAACGTATTAGCGTGGGAGGAAGGCCTAACCGTAGTCTAACCGTTTCAAATCTCTCCGGCGTGACGAGGGCCTAATTGTAATCTGTTAGCTAGCAGGCTGAAAATTAGATATTCTAACTTGACTAAAAATTCGTCGAAAACATCCGGGAACTTCCTTTTGAGCATTGACGTAAGAGAGAATATTGGGAACCAAACGAGGAAATTGTTTCATACTCTTTACTCTATTAACGAATTTCCCTAGAGATGGCTTCCTTGAAAGATCTGAAAACCCACTTGCAAACTGGAAAAGGCTTGCACAGTATTGTCCTTTACACCTGTGTTGCCGATCACGACGCCGACAATAAGCAGATTCTGGAAGCACTGAAGCCTCACATCGTCGGAATCAGTATGAAGGTGATCAAAAAAAGATCTGCAACAAAAGACGACTTGGTGAAATGTGTGAGGGAGAAGATAGAAAAACATCCCGAAATCAATCCACTGACAGACATTGACGACGATGATGAATTAGAATTCTATGAAGAGGAGGACTGCAACATTGAGATGCGAGAACGCAGTCAGATGAAAAGTTCCCAGCACCGGGATTTGACCGCCATTATTTTGTACGCATCTTTGGGCCTGCTAACGGCAACTTTGATTGTTGGCAGTGTATGGGATGTGACCAGGTCACGTAAACAAGGGAAAACTGTTGAAGGTACACTGTGTCATAGTTAAATAAACTTGTAACCAGTTATCACGACAAATATATTCAGGGAAAAGCATTTTGGATGGTGCTACATTCAAAGGCGCAGCTTATGAGAGAGCACTGACAAAACAAATAGTTTGACTTAATGAAGTTAAACATGTTTAAGGTATCAGTATACCCCAAATGATTCGTTGGCGCTGCTTTGAGGTCGGACGTTTGACGCAAACCCTAGTAAAGTATATATTTTTAAATATTTATTTTAAAAAAGTTAGGTTTTCCGAATATAGCGCCCTATTTCACAAAGTACAGAGGTTCACTTATCAAGTTCGTTTCCGGTCAGATTTGAACGAGAGGACGCGATCAACATCGCTATGTCTTCTTGGCACTTTTTTCTTAAAAAGCGATGTCGGGAAATTTTTATTACTTGTCTGGTTTGTTTTTGACACGCAGTTAAAGTTTGAGAGTTTACAAAACATGTGTTCTCTTCCCTAAAATGGTCATAACTTTTGAAAGAAACAAAAACTAAAAATTCCTCGACACCGTTCATTTGCCTGATTATCAGGCAACGGTCCCTCCAAATTTCTGCGAAAAACGTTGAAACCTCGCCAAAAACAAACTCAAAAGGTGTGCTTCACTCGCTGAAATTTTGTTTCGCGATACGAAGGAAAATACTTTGGGGCGCTCTTCTGGTGTAATGAGATAATTACACAAAACGTGTGAAAATAATGACGCGTTGATCAATGAAGTGAAGGCTCATCATACTTTACCAATACCGAGTTCGTTTCAATTACAAAGAGGGCTCAAATCTTGCTTCTGGCGACAAATATCCTTGTGCAAGATCTGAATTCCACCGCTCGTGCGCCCAGGTTAGTAAGAAAATAGTTTTTGTTTCCGTTTCTTCTTTTCAAATTTTAAAACGCCTTAGGTTAGAGAAGCCGTAGGTAACGATAGAGCGCACTCGTAAACAACGTAAAGCAAACCCACGAGATACCGATTGAGTTGAGATAGCACCATTACCGCTTCGAACGGCAAAAGCGCCAAGGAAATAATGCTTAGAGGATGTCAAATGCCTTCCTCGTCCAGTGCGAGCAACTTCTACTGCTTGAAGAAGGAACTTTTGTCGCTAGCCAGCTAACGCATCAGCCCAATTGTGATCGAATGTTTTTGAAACATTTCCGCCCTGGCCTTTTCCTTTGTGGTGCCTTCTTCGCACTTACAAATGGACACGAACTTTTGCGTTTCTTCGACGATATATTAAGCTCAAATCAACAGTCTATGCACGGAGAACACTCAGAACAGCTCGTCGACTACTATACCAAACGCAAACTTTTGACAATCGTACTACGCGGTAATCTGTCTCGCAACTTTTTAATGTACTTCTCGTGACAACCCGTTGACAGTTATCAGTTAGAGTTAATTAATGCAAAGAAAAGTTTTAGAATCAATCTTTTCTCATAGAAATTTTTTTTGAAAGAAAGATCCCAATAAGATCTATCTGAAAAGTAAAGAAACATGCAATTTTTCTGAAAAATGGTCAATTTTGGGGTATACTGATACCTTAAACAAGAAAAAACAACAACAGCAGTATTTCATTCACATGCTTTACTGCCTACAATTAAATAATTAATAATAAAACAGGAAAAAAAGTTAAGCGGCATTTTACTTTACACCACCGGTTAAAACTCCGTTTTCAAATTCCTCCGACGCAGAGTGGACTGGATCTGAGTATCAGGAGGCAGCGTGGCCGAGTGGTCAGCGTGTCGAACTCGCAATCCAGCGGTCCCGGGTTCGAGTCTCACCCTGACCACTACATGTACCTGAATTTGTTTCTCGGTAGCCCCGAGTTCAAATCCTGGGCCCCGCTTGTAAATAGCTAACTGATTTGGCTACGGCCAGTTGGGATTTTTAACAATGTTATGTTTATGTTGAAATATTTGTTTCAGTTGTTTGCTCGGCCCCACTAACACTTGTGCTATAAACATTGCCGAGAGTAAATAAAGGTGTTTCGCTCGCTGTACAATTCACCGTTATCAAAGTATCAGTCGACACTTTTGTCACAACAATTTAATTCCATTCGTCGGTAATTACTTCGAAAGCTAGAAATATATACAAAGGCGTGACCAAACGTAACATGAAACTAAACAAAAGAAACATGAGCAGTTCGACGCCTGATTGCTAACACTTACCCGGTGGCTCAAGAGAGTTACAGCAAAACGGAACGAAAGCTTAAATCTACGGTAACCGTTACAAGGACGCTGATTGCGAAAGACTGATAGAATATGCAAATACGTTAACAGCGATGATTCATACATACATGTATCTAAACACGCGCGGGCTCAAAATAACGCACGTTCTTTCGTGAACGAAACAAAAGGTTAATTTATGTTATTTATTATCAAAGATATAGAATTATATGGTATTGTCAAATCTAAAGAAACTCATCACAACAGGACTGCCACATAGGGAATGAATTATATAAAAAAACAAGCTTATTGTGGTTCTCTTAATAAATTGTTGTGTTTTATTAAAGGAAAACCGACTGAGACTCTGCTCACAAATACAGGGTCAAAAATATTTCGAGTGAGAGGCTCACTAAACATGCAGACATTTACGCAAACGAGAACAAAACAAGGAGTTTGCGAAAAGGCGCGAAAACACAGAGTTCGGCGACAACATCAAAGCAAATTGAACTAATTAATAATGGTAATAGGACAGTGGAATCCAATTCGGTCTGTAATCATACGAGTGATAAACAAAATCGGACTCCCGCTTCGCGGTCGTCCGGTTTGTTAATCACGAGAATGATTACAGACTGAATTGGACGACACGATGTACTGTTACCAATTAATCAAAACTATGACAAAGTTCAAGAAACGAACCAACCATCGATTGATGGCCATTGATCGCTGAACGATTAAACGTCGTTATGAATGCTGAAAAACACAGCAGCTTACTCAACAAAGTGCACCGCAACAGCGCGCGCAAAATGACGCGTACTGTCCAATTACAACCAGGACGCGTACACTGTCCAACTAATGGTCAAATCGGGCTGCTGATAGCCAATCACGTTCGAGAATTTGCTATAGCTTTGCTTCATCACATTATTATACATTGAATTCACTATCTCTTTTCTGATTGTCCGAAAGCGTACAGTGAATTTTCGAAATCAGCACCTGTGACGTCATCTGGCTGCAGATTATACAATAATCATGTTAAGAACACTTAAGGTCACGGGTAATTATGTCATATATGACCGCGGTGCATGATTTCTAAGGGTAATCATGTCAAGTTCGCGCGCTTTGTGTTGCTTGCCGTCAGTGAAGAAACTTACGTCGACCTTGATTATTCTGGATATCACGAAACATTATCCAACAATTGTTTATTATTCTGTTTGTATGCATCATCGTCAGCTATTGGCGGCTAACAGTGATTTCTTAATACCCTGGAACACATTTTCAATGCGGCGTTTTCACAGCCATTTGGCCGGAAATAAGTTGAGGTGTCATAGCAGTATGAGCTAGCCAATAAATGCGCATGTTTTCGCTTGGGAAAAGAACGTATAGTTTTTGATAGCATGATCTATAATACAGTGATTCCTAGCGCAGTCTAATATAAGATTATATTTTTTCTCAGGTTATGTTGAAACCAGAGCGAGTTTCGGGAAAAATGCAACAGAGGAACCGATAGAAATGAGCGTGACATTGGCAAGGGAGCATGAAAGAGAGAAATGAACATCTCGTCACATAATCTTGGCCTACGATGACGACCGTCACGTTGATAACGAAACAAATTTAGAGAATAAGTTTAGCACTATATAGCTTAACACGAGCGTTAAGGGGATGGGGGATGGGAAGTCTCTCTATACTTCATAAATGCTCCGAGATTTATCGTATTTAAATGAGCTCAGTCTCGGCATTTTGAGTTATTTTGGCCACGTACAAGATTACCTTTAAATTCAAGAAAACCTAAAAGTAGTATTTTGCTAAAGTAGAAAAGCACCAAAGAGATAAAAATGAACCATAAAGGAACAAGGATGGTTATGGATGAAGATTAACCATGAAACATTTAGGCTGAAGTTTTCAACATGACCAAACAGTGACTTAGCACCTTTAAGGCATCCAAGCCGATCTTGACGTGAGGGTATTCTAATGTCTAATGATTACGAGGACCTGTTACTAAGAGGTGGAGAAATGCTCGGATTCATCTTCGAATTATTAAGGCTACACTGCTAATTCCCAACCAGACTACTACATATCATAAATTTCGCACCATCTTGAATAAGCTGCTTTGGATTTAACGATTTTTAGAAGAGAACGCCCAAAGCTGCGAATAATCAAACCCAGTAAAGATGGCTTAAAATACCTAAAAAAAAAAAAAAAAAAACGTAAAATAAACTAAAAGTAACGCCAATAAATTGTAAAAAGTGTTCATTACAAATGAATTAAATGATGTACAAAATATGGCTGATCATCTTAATAACGAATATCTCACAGTTTCTGTTTGTTGCGTCTTTATTTCCTCAATGGCACGTATTTATATAAATATTTATTTCTTGTATAGTCTTAGGTTAATCATTAAAGTGCATTATATTGTACACTTATTTACTGCGCCTGTCAAAATAAAATGATAATGACAATAAAAACCAAGGCAATAATTGAATAAAACAAGATAAGAAAATCAAAAGCTACTATCATGTAGCATTGTCAAGGAAATGCCTACACCATATTGTGACAAATGGGAGGATAAACACACTTGATGAATGACACTTCTTCATTCTGTTCTATTAAATTTTGAGCGGTGCGGGGGTGGGAAGTTTGCCTTCTTTCACTTGGGTGCATTTGATCCGCTTAAAATGCATCTCCATCCTGTGGAATTTGCCATTTGTTTCAAACCACCTCCCCCCTAAAACAACAACAACAACAACAACAAAAACAACTGATAATGGCCGGGGCTTGTATGGAGGGATGAGAACTACTGGAATTAGTTCGCGCATTATCGTGCGAGTGGAAAAGGTCTATAGCAGTTTTAATTTGTGATTGTTGTGTTTTGATAGTTACGAATACTTCCAAATGTGTAGGCTTTTCAAACCCTTTTGAACATTTTGGCATTACCATTACAAATCAAACTATCCTATATATATCTTGTGGCTTAAATGAAAGAAATCCTGGGGCGCGTTTCTCGAAGGTCTCGAAAAGTCGGAGCAAAATCTCAAACCTTATGATTACAGCGCCATTTTATTCACATATTCTTGATATCAACAGAGGTTCTTTTCACACAAGTTTCAGGCGTGTAAACCTCTCAGTTGCTAGATACAGAGAAATTAAAAATGGCTTTACGGGCCTGAAAAGTTTCCGGGACTTTCGAGGAACGGGCCCCGGGTCTCCTTGAAGAGGAACAGCTCACTTCCTGATAATTATCCTTCATAGTGACTCAATACTGGCTCCCGGTACTCGGGTTGATAAATCGACTTAGAGAGGTTACCAACTACTTCATTAGTTTGTTCTGAAAATGGAAAAAGCATGAAAATGCGAAAAAAAAAAAATTCGAGGTGGCCTAGATCTACTACGTCAGGGTTTTGATAAATCGGAAGTAAACAGTGTCTTAAACGAGGAAAACAGAAAAATCAGGAGCCCATCACTAGGAGCGTGCAGATCCCATACTAAGCCTATGTCACGCCATTTTTACGGACCGGTCTACTTTTAGGCTTCTTTACCTGCGAAATAGGTCAGTTCCGGTCTACATGAGCGCGCTCCTGAATAACCCAGTCTTCCCAGATGAGGTTCTATTAGCCTACCATCTAGTAACTGGTCTTCTTCTTATACGTAATTTATATCGTCACGCAAATTTCCTTTCATTGCAAAAGGCGTTGCGTGACTGCGCGACTTATCTTTAATTACCTGCGTGATTGCCAAATGATAGCTCATCGTTAATTAGCTGCTGCTAAAACACAATTAGTTACAGGAACTACTGCAGGTCCTGTAGGAAGCTTGATATTGATGGAACAGCTGTTGCAGATTATTCTCGTTCAACAGCATTAGTTCAGAGGGAAAGTCGTCACTTGCAGTTCTTGTGTATACTCACTGCTAGCTTTCTCGATGTCAACATTGTCTTCTGAAAGGTAAAGACATCATCCCAGTTCTTGTCTTAAATTAGCCTCTACTTTTATGAACGTGGAGGCCCGGCGTTTTGAGCCTTACAGTTCTCCAACGTCGCGATTATTTAAAGTAATTGTCTGCTCCACTTGCCAAAAAAGATAAGACAAATTTACCCTCGATTCTAAGAACCTTCTGAATATTAGAAACGATTTCCTTTCCCTGAGGTGATTCCAAAAATTGAATTCCCATGTATTTAAATATTGTTGAAATTAAAACTCAGTCACAAAATTCCAACTACAAATCATGGCTTTTCATTTGTCCAAAAGGATTTTTTTAGGTCGGATTAGTATTGGGGGAGAGAGGGAGGGGAGGGCTTAATATCGGGGGAGGGGGATCTCTCGTCTCTTGCACTCCTCCTTTGCTCGTGTCGCGGCGTTTGGTAGCCTGCTCCGAGGCTACTAAAAAGATTTAGCTCAGTGGGTTACCAAATTTTCTTAAACAAGGGGCACCGCGAGAAAATACAAACCTGGAAGCACTCTTGCATGTTTTTTTTTTAAGACAGCATTCCACAGTGCTCCTGCCGCCAAGAGGATGACAAGAAGACCAGCGGAGATGCAAAGCAGGATGTCAGTAAGTCCCATATGTGAAGGTGTGGTTCCTGTGACATCACGGTATTTGCCGTGGCTGTAATTTTCAACGCAGCGATTCTATGGTAGAAATGAGGTGCGCGAGTAAACAACTCATTCTGCTAATTCACTGAGCAGTACGACTGTCATCAGTTTAGTACGAAGGTTACCACGTCTAGTAAGGAAGGTCGTCGTTGGATTGTAACTGTAGTTCGAATTATGAAAAAGTTGACGAAGGCCCTTCTTTAAATGCAAATGTTATGGCGATTTGTAAGTGCATGTGTGCTTGAAGGGCGAATCAAATGTTAGGGTGAGAAAATCTGTCTGACCTGTTCCACGTTTTTGCTTTCCGAGTCTGTCTCGTCCAGGATGTTAGATGCCAGCTCATTTAACAAGGACTCCTCTTCGTCCTCGTCCTCGTCCTCGTCCTCATCCTCCTCCTTCTCCTCCTTCTCCTCCTTCTTCTTCTGTTCCTTTGTCTTATTTTCTGCCCATTGTCCCAAACATTTATTAAATTTCGAATGTAGTCTCCACCTTTTTACTCTGCGTGGAATTTCCGCTCCGATGATAGGTAAGACATCCAGAACTTTGACGATCTTGAATTCTCGTTTTGTCCCATTTTCCTTGCAGGAAAACAGCCACGCTTTGTCGATCTTCCCGTCCTGAAGACTCTGAAATAGATCTTTCTCTGCAGAATATTCTACGAATAAAAATAGAATAGAATTTTAATAGTAGGAATTTAACTTAGGGTTATGAATCTCCTAGTATATGACTGAGGTGACTGTTTTTTTTTTTGAGGGGGGGAGGGGTTGTTGGATGTGAAGGTGCTTGGGTTGGTCGATTGGTTGACGAATGAGTAGATAGATGGATGTGTAGGTAAGCTGACTACTTGCGTCATCACAAATTGTAGTGATGCTAAGGGAGACTGATAAAATGAAATTATAGTTAGAAGATTCAAATTAATTCTGTTGGGCTTGATCAACGTGCGAAGGTAAAAGATAAAAATTGAAACCTAACGGAATATTCAGCATATACCTATCAAGTTAGCTCCCTCGCGTTGATTTGCGAAAAATTCCTTGCTTCCATAAGGCACGCCGATCTGAAATATTCAATTAAAAGATTTGTTAAACAACTGATATCGCCAACCCAAAATCCTGGAACCATGTCCACGATTATGAAAAGCCCGACCATGTACTACACAGCAAACACAACCAGAATTTGAGAACGCACAAAAAAACTACAATACGCTCACTCTCGGTTTGTGCATTCAGTATCAGTGTCACGTACTCACATATAAACGAAGGAGGGAGCGTGGCCCAGTGGTTTAGGGCGCTGGTGTTGTAATCCGGAGGTCCCTGGCTCAAGGCCTCCACCCTGCCACTAGCGGGATTTGTTTCTCGGTAGTTCCGAGTTCAAATCCTCGGTCACGTTTTGTAAATAGCCAACTGGTCTGCCTCCTGCCAGTTGGGATTTTTAACTATGTTACGTTTATTTGAAATATTTATTTTCTTTGTTTCAGTGGCATGCCTGTAAACTAGCTAAGCTTAGTGCTTTTATAGCTAAGTGCATGACCACCATGCTCGTGTCATGTTGATTAATTCACCTTCACATTTCATTACCGAGCTTAAAATTTACCATCTTTATTAACTTATCA
Source organism: Orbicella faveolata (assembly GCF_042242905.1). Lineage (NCBI taxonomy): Eukaryota > Metazoa > Cnidaria > Anthozoa > Scleractinia > Merulinidae > Orbicella > Orbicella faveolata. The sequence continues at coordinate 13,076,477 of NW_028301576.1, forward strand.
CTACTCACGATGACTTCGATAGCATTGATCCTAGCAGTACGCAGGACACCTGTCATACATAAACTCAGTTAAATGACCTTGCTCTCCATGAGTTCTCGTAGCTCAGTGGATAGAGCGCTCGGCCGGTGTTCGGGAGGTCATGGGTTTCGATTCCTGTCGGGGACTCAGAATTTTTCTTTGTCCTATGCTCGTGTCATGTTGATTAATTCACCTTCACAAGATTTACATTTTACATTTTTTTTTACCTGCAGTTTGCCAACATTGGATCTGAGCGCGCACTGTTTTCTTCATCTTATTTATTAATTCATGTTTGCTCTTGTGATTTGTCAATTAAGCGGCCATATTCTATTGAATGGCCAGTAAAAATTTGGACTGTTTTTGTCATTATAATGTCTCGTGATGTATCATCAACCTTTCTCAACATTCCGACTGACAAACAAAAGTGTAAAACGTTTCGATTCCTTAAAATATTAACGTACGTAGCGCATTTAAAGCCGTTCGGTGTGACTTGAAAGGACACATACACAGTAGAGATATAATAAGTATCTTGCTAGTCTCGTCTTCTCGGTCCGTATAGTTTAGTTGCAGAATTTCGTTTTCTAGTTTGAATTTATGGCACAGGCGATAAAATACAGTATGTCAAATTTTGAGCCGAATTAATTGGGCCTTAAAAATTCAAAGCGTCAAGTTAAAACCAGGCTTAAAATGGTTTCATACGTTGTAACCAAATTCCTCATCCAAAGGGCGGAGACCATCAGCTGTGATGACGGAGGCGATCTGGGCAGTAAAGGATGTCGTCAGCAACATTCCAGTAAACATCCAGAGTGAAGCGTAAGCTCGCCCCAGGAATGACTTCGGCGTCTTGTCACCATAGCTACCGAAAAAAGTGATGTTTGAGAAGCCGTACCTTTAAAACTTTGGTAACTGTCAGCAATGAATGAACGAACGAAGAACGATCAAACAGATATATGAATAAATGAATGAAGGAATGAAGGAAGGAAGGGAGTAAGAGATTGAAGGAATAAATCAACTAAAAGTACAGTACAAACAATGAGCAATTATATGATTGATTGATTAAACAAAAGTTTGGAGTGAATAAATCAGTGGATGAACGAATGGAGTAATAAACAGGCGAATGGATGAATCAACGAAAAGAACAAACATTGGAACGAATCTATGATTGACTGATTGATTGATTGATCAAAATATGGGCTCGGGGCTAATAAATGAATGAATTAACGAACAATTGAATTATGAATTAAATTGAATGATGAATTAGATGAGGTGTTTACCTCATCACCTCAAGTTAGTTTAATGCGGAGATCAGTTGACTTTTGAGTCCACGTGGTTTGAGCATCTCTCTTTATAACGTAAACGGCACATTCTCCTGTTCAGATGAGTGATGCTGATGTACCGTTAAATTCTCATAACTAAACGACCTTAAAGAAATAAACGCGGGTAGAAAAGGAACTCATGTTTTGAACCCGATATACAAATGTACTCCGTCGCTCGAAAAAAAACCTGCTTTTAGTTTTCCCCTTTTTGGCATGTTACTAATGGTTTCAGTAAAATGTGACGAACAATAATAACAAAGAAGACGCGTGTAGGCGTCGTACGCGTAAATCCATAGTGTCGTTACATCAATTTCAATGTCGCTTTTCTTGTATTTTGATTAATGGATAAACTCTACTGAAACAGGTCAGAAAGCTGTCAAAACTTAAGATGTCAAACCTAAACAAATGATCAAAAATTTAATCTAATGGAAACGATGACCTCTCGCATAAATTGCACAATTTAGACAGTTTGCAGGGCATCATTTTCTGTTGTTTGCGAATTAAAGTAACGCTATTATCGCTCCCGGAAGACAGAACGGGAAAAAAAAAATGCCTTATCCATGGGCGTGCGTTAGATACGAGTGATAAATAACCAACGAGGCGAGGAGATAGTAATTGTGCTACTCCCTGTTTTTCTGTTTTAATGTCGCGTCAAACCATCGCGATTGGCATAAATGTTTTTTACAACGGTTTTATGAACAAGCGGCCCAAAATTTGTGACACGCTGTTCATTATAAGATTTTTTAAATGACAGGGGCGTAGCCAGGATTTTTAAAGGGGGGGAGGTCACACTGTGCCAAAGTGAGGTTACTTACGCTCACCTGTTGTAGGTTGATTACTTAAAAAAAGGCTTACAAAAGGGGGGAGTCACGGGCACCCCTAGCCCCCCTAGCTACGCCCCTGAATGAACACCAGAGGAAAGCAAGTCTTTCTAATGTAATAGTCTCCTCCAGCGATGTTTATATTTTAGTAAGTCACAACTAGACGTTTAAGTCTAGCATGAAGATCTGAAGTGATCGCGGAGTGAAACAGGGATAATTTGTCGGTTTATTCCGTCAATCGTGCTATGGCTACAGCTTTCGTTCATTCAGTTCTGATAAGACAAACATTTCCAAGCATATTCCGTATTTTTTAGTTTCAAACTACGTGTATTAATTAGCAGCTAGTTAATTGTGATATTTTTCCTTCTGTTGCACAACAAATACTTTTTATATTTACCCATTTTCAGTTAGCCATTTCAAATTTCGCAAATAATGTAAATTTTCTAAAAAGGTCTACTTCTTGTGGCAAACTAATAAATATCCGAGAACCAATAACAAAGCTAGAAATTCAATAACAGACGGTTTTAATTTAATAAGTTAGAGAATTAAATATCGCGTTGGGTTTTTCCCGTTTTTGTCGTCCGCCGTTCACCGCTTGAAATTTCCTTTTGTCAGAGAGCCTGCTTTGACTCCTAACGACAAACGATGTCTTCCTTTCTTCTTATCCTTAAAATCATTGGAATTCTCTTTATGTACATATTCATAACTGAATAGTTTTTACAGAATAATTAAACATGTATGTAAATCCTTACCCCACTGTTGTCATGGTAACTATTGCCCACCACAAACCTTCAAGAGTCCCTCGCCAAAATGACTGTGGAAAATTCCCGGAGTTTGCTCTGTGATCCTACAAGAGAGGCACATAATTTTAATGTTACTTCGGTGTGCTAAATGTTCAAACTAACTGTAACCAACCTACCGACTGACCGACTAATTTTGACTGAATAACTGACTAAGTAACTACCTAACTTCCACTAATACGTTAATTAGATTAACTTAGTTAAATATTTAATTAGAGCTTAATGACCAGTGTAATTATATATTTAGCGAACGCACATCCATAGCTCATCACGCACTAATGCACCCATTAAGTGGCGCGTTTGCCAAGCCTGGACCCATTTTAAAAACCCCCTCCCGCTGTTCTTCACGAAGTAAAAAACCCGCTGGGCAGCAGCTTCGCGTCACCGTACCTACCATTATTTTGCCATGAGAACACCGTTCGTCATGAGAATAGCGATATAAATATAGAAATACGAATGTGACTTACACGATCGAAAGTTGACTCCGTCTGAGTTCTTAGATGGACAAATTAGAACCCTTGGCTTCTCGGCCTTTTGCCCCGTTTTGCGTGAAATAATGATAACATAAAGGCTTTTATTAATACTTACCAGAAACCAGATTATGATTCCCGATATTGCAGCAGCCATCAAGGAAAAAACAAACAGCTTCCATATTTGAGCCCAAGCGCTTAAAATTTGGCTTGCAGCGTTGGTCGGGTTTTCCTTCGTAGCTAAGTAAGGTCTTGGTAGCACTTTCAGTGGAATTGTGGGATTCTGAGAGATGACCGGGAACGTGATTTTCATCCTTGGCCCATGATCGCAAGGACGTTTGTCCTCCTTAATAGCCTTAAGGCAATTAGTTGTGACATTTGCGATTTTACGAACTACATTTTCCCAAACAGACTCTTCACGCTCTAGACCTTCGGGAAAAAACCCAAATGGAAACTTATTATCTTTTATAATTTTAACACAATCGGTTTGATATTGTAAACGTACACCCACTGTGGCACTTAACGTAACAAAGAGACCGAGGAAAACCTTTAGAGCCATTTCCCTACAAAATTATGACTAACTTTTTCCTTCTTCTTGCAATGCTCACTGTGTTTATTTAAGGTAACATCATACAGGAATTAAGTTGAATTAACCAATAGTTTTATCGCTTTTTACGAAGTCTCGTTTGTCAATAAAACGTGTTATGCTGCACTAAATAGTAAATATTATTAACTTGCTATTAGTTAAAAACAGTATCATAAAATAAAAATAGGTATAATAATAAGTATTTTTATTTATTTATAGCCAGATGCTTTTTTATGTTTCTGTGGCAGGCCATGTAAATGCAATGGAGACGAGTTTTGACTCGCAGCAGATCAACACAATTAATTGAAATTCATGAATAAAATAAATTTGGGAAGTTGACACTCGTGTCTGGGGTTACATCGGGTAGGAAGCTAAGTTGTTAACGTTCTTAGAAACAACAGCAACACTTCTGGTATTTTGGCACGATGAAGCTAGGGCTTAAAACAGCCGTAGATGTTTTCTGGGCTTAAAGGTGTCAAAACTTTCCCGCCAAAACTTAACTACTCGCGCGCACCGCATAAATTTAACGCCTGAAAGATTACTGTTACTACATAAATATATTGGGAATTTTGGCCGAATTTGGGTACGATAAATACTGATCTAATCTTACAATTCTGGGTACGCTTCGGCGGCATATCATTGACAAGTTTGTTTGGTCTCACCATGGGTACTTTAACTCAAAGTCTAGCCAAAATACGAACCATGGCTCGACCTAACACGTTTCATGCGCCGCTGATACCTAATCGTGCCTTTTGATAGCTTCGGGCCGGAGCAGCCAAACTTGGTATGATTAGGTATAATGTCAGAAGGTAAATTTTCTCTTTTCGCGCCATCATTGTGCCAACACCTCGTCCTTGTTCCGTGTTTCTATCGGGTCTTAGTATAAATTTACCAGCGCTCTATCATGAATACCGTTTTCTTATTGCCCACAACGCTACTCACTATCTATATTCTGTTGTAGATAGCCTGCAAGTGTGTAGTTGACAAAATGTAGCTGCTTCTTTGCATTTTCTAAGTGCCTGCGAAGAGCAGTTTTAAAATAAAGTTTTGAACGACTAATAGATTTATACTATTAGATTGTTCATTTCTGATTACCCAGCTACCTGAACTACCACGCGATATACATTTTGAGCTAATAATCTTAAGGACGTATGGTTTTTATTACTCGATCGCAAAGTTTACAAATTTTTGCTTGCTGAAAAGGAACGTAAGCGGTTGCACAAAGCCAGTGATCAAAATTACTTTCCCAATACTCTCTCTGAACCCCACAATTCCCCTCAAAGTGCTACCCAGACCTTACTTAGCTACGAAGGACACATCGTCGAGAATTCGTAGGCCGAGCGCGCAGTCCTTGAAGAATTTGTCGTCGCTCAAAGATGTTATGAGATCTTATGAAGAATCGATTTCGTATGAGGTAATGCGTGTAGTTTGTTTGATGGAAGATATTTTGGTACATTGTGTCCTACGGGGGCGCATTTTTGCAGGGGAAATGGAGAAGGCGTATCAGCTGTTCAGAGAAAAGCGAAAAATCTAGTCTCGCTTCATGCTACGTAAACTGGAATTTAAAAGGCCCGGTCCGTATCTATCGAACCTTAATGTTTGAAGAAAGAATTTGCTTCGAATATTCTTTACTATGCGATGCGAACTAACACGAATTGCCGATAGGAAACAAAAAATAACTGGACTTTCTCTTCATTGTCGTTTAAACGTCTGCGCAAACATATTTACATTCGGGTTCGAATTAATTAAATGATTAATATAGATCGTTTTCATGCACGTGAGTTCATCATTCCAAATCCAAAACTAAAGAGCCACGAAAGTTTTTATCCTCATCAGGCGTGAGGGAATCTAAATTTATATCTGTTTACAACTTTTCAGCTCAATAGCGTGCTTGGGTTGGAAACCAGCGCAGTATGAAGTTCAGAGTTATGGCGGTGCGTGACATACCTCTCCCATCGCGTTTGTGGAAAAATATACGTTTATCTAGTGATTTTTAGCCTTTTTAGGAGTTCAAGTGTTAGGTAAAGTGCTTGTGTAAATGTTTACTGGTTCAGTTCAGATAATCAGCCGCCTAAAGTAAGCCAAAGTAAGTTCCAGATGTTTACACTATTTTCTCCATACTGAGCTCTCTAAAGTTGCGCAAAACATTTCGACGAATATCTGAAGTTTGGGAAAACGCAGAGACCCAAACCTTGGAGGAGTGTCTTCTTTACCTATCTACTGTAACGTTACAATTTCTTAACTTTATCCACTGAATAGTTTTCGATTTAGTTTTTCGTTGCGTGACAGTGAAAACGATCTATAGCGTAGATAATTATTTATTCAAGGTTTCAGTCTCAGATAACAATTTTGAAACCTGCGCTACACACTTTTAAGAAGGCATGGAATTGTTTTTTTTTTTTTTAATTCATATTCAAGAAACTCTTGCAGATAAGTTTGACTGGCGATTATCAATTTCTGTTAATGTTGAAATAAGTGCAAACGAAAACTCGAAAATGAAAGATGTTGAAGTTAATATGCAGTATTCAATGACGCTTTGGTAAATCTATTTTTGATATCAAAACGGTTTGCGCGCCACGACAGTTCTAATACTCTCAGAGTCTTTTAGCAGAAATATAAGAAAAAAGAAGAAAATTCAAACTCTCGATTGTAGAGTCTGAAAACTCGGCGATAATAATAGTAATTATGGGTTGCTTTTAAAGACCATTATTTATCATTGCATGTTCAGAGATATTGATCACATACACCAGCTGCCTGTTTAGTTAAAGAACAAATATGTGATATGTCCTGCTGTGATAATATCTACGTGCGATTGTCTTCATAGGATCGCAAAACGAATTCTGATCATTTTCCAAAGTCGTTTTGGAGGGGGACTGGAGGAGGTTTGTGGTGGGCAATCGTTACCATGACAACAGTGAGGTAAGCATTTGCATATACTTTCATATATTCTTCTGCGGATAAAATGCCACAGATCAGGAGCAAATGATTTCATTCTTTGGTGTTGGCACCATATAAAATAAAGAGTTCAAACACCAAACGCCGCAAATAACAAAGAGGTAAAATAAACGCGATGCTCAGTATTCCAAGTTAATCCGTCTGGTTGGCGTCTGGATATCCATGCTTTGTTTCATTTGTCACCTGCAAAGAGTTTGGAATTAAAAATAACGACAATGACATTTTGTTCTGAAATAACAGAAAACAGTTTTCCGCAATATATATTTTATCCGAATATTCCAAACGTTAAGAATATTTTAATTTCTACTTGTTGGTTTTCCCTTTTTTCGATTGATGAAGATTCCTCGCACTAGAAGTTTTAATCCGTTAATAGATTTGACATCTTTTTGGCATTTTTTTGACGTGTTCCGTTAGATTTGACCAATGAAAATCAAAGGCGTCTGGCACTAGGTCGACGTGTTAAAATTAACAGGTGACTCATGCATTGCAAGAAGCCACGAAGCAACAAGAAACTATAGTTGTTCTCGTCGCCCTTTGATCAACGCCCGTGCTTCTTCCATTTTCGTGCTCTCCAAAGTCTTAATTCGATTGTAAAAACGCATCTAAAAGGATGAATCAAGTGTTGAATTTTGTAACATTTCGTTTGGAAATGTAAAAAGGAATCAGGGGAAAACTATGTTTAGTAAGGTTTAATTAAGCGAAACGTGATGGTTGCCATGCCAGGTGTTTCATTGCGTTTAGCACTCAGGGTTGGTAATTTGGTAATCTTCTCATGCCCACGCCTCTGATGCGTCATCGGATTATGACGCACATTGTTCGTGCGTGTACTGAATTGGGTTGCTATTTGGAATCAGTTTTGAAGCCGTCATCCACTTGTTGTTCGCATTGTCCGTGCACTTGTTGTCAGAACAGTTTTGATTTTTGGTTACATGGAACAGAAATCAGAAATTTGAATTTCATCCAAAGCTTTGTCGATCGATAAAATATAGACTTTTTCAGTATTGGGGTCAAAATATTAGCTCTTTGGATCAATCATTCGATCATTGATTCATTGATTCATTGATTGATGGATTCATTCATTCATTCATTCATTCATTCATTCCATCAATCAATCAATCAATCAATCAATCATTCATTCATTCATTCAATCAATCAATCAATCAATTAGTGAGTCACTCAGTCTGTTCAGACAGTCCTTCGTCGGTGTGCTTAACAACAGTTGTTAGATTTCAAAAGAATATTTCATTTCCTCGGTAGCTATGGTGACAAGACACCTAAGTCATTCCTGGGGCGAGTTTACGCTTCACTGTGGATGTTCATTGGAATGTTGCTGATCTCATCCTTTACGGCCCAGATCTCCTCTACCATAACAACCGACGGTTTGCGCCCTTTAGATGAGGATTTTGGATACAAAGTATGAAAGCTTTACATAACGTCATAGCTAAGCATGCAGTCCCGAGTAAAAACCTTATAACACTTTCGGGAATTTGAAATTCAACTTATCATGCCAAGGACGTCCTTGATAAATTGTGGTAGATTAGAACTTATGAATCTTTGTACATATCAGAAGCGAATTACTAGAACATAAATGCCTCATTTTGGTCATTTTTTGGGTAGTGTTCTCCTCTACCTCAACTCACGTGTTGTTGATATTTTACTCGTCAAGAAGTACGTTTCGTCTCAAGTTACAAAAGAAGGAGACAAGAAATTTACTTCGATTTAGCCATCTTTATCAATTTGGCGATAATTCGATACCAAAATAGCGATTGACTTGAATAGGACACGTTTAATTGTGTTACCGGAGACTAATCTGATAATCTACATCTATTTTCAGATTGGCATCCCAAATGGAAGCAGGGAACTCTTCAGGGCTTATTGTGAAGGAGCTAGTTTGAAGCGTATGTCTTGAAATTCCCTGACATCTTATTTGTACCTAACCAGCGAACCAATCTACCAAACAAATAACCAACCAATCAACCAATTAACCAAACAACCAACCACTTACCTACCCACCCACCTTATCCTCCGACTTAACTGATTTCCTCCACATAACGATTTGTTTTTTTTTTTTTATATACGTAATAGTAATGGGCCACAAAATCGGCCTCGCGCTGCGCGCTCGTTCAATTTTGAAATTACTATTATGGGTGACAAATTACTCCTTAATTTAAGCGCGAAATTTCAGCATTAATTTAAATTGCCATAGCAACGTTTGGCCCTAAATTTCTCGATAAAAAAGTCAAAAACCCGCGATTGTAATCGTAATTTGTCACCTGTGATATTTAAAGGTAATCAAATGGTATGCTCGTAAAATTACAAAATAATTTCACTTGCGTTTTGTCAAAATTCTAATAATTATAAAAATTTTGACAAACCGCTCGTGAAAATATTTCCTAACTCTTCACCATACTAATCCCCCAGTAAGTACTATTAAACTTCACGCTCCAGCAAAATCGAAACTATAAACCCAATAAGCAAAATGTTTATGAGATTAATTAAAACACAAAAAATCAAATTTTCTCAGTCTCAAAATAATTGTTTACACAGATTAGTGTCAGGAAAGAAACATCACAACACCACTTCTAAAAATGAACACACAACCTTGCTTTCCGACTTGAATGTTCCAGATCGTTTCGGAGCTCAACGGCGAGCAAAGTATAGCTCACTACAGTTCAGGGCAGTCTGTATCACAGGTAGAAAGTGTCTTTAACACTATTTCAAATGCATTCGAGAATCACCAACCACAGAGGACACAAATTTCCGCCGTCATCAATGCTCCTTTCTTCAAACCACGAATCGAATGGGCTCCAATAAGTCGATGTGGACCGCAACCGCAAGTTTTCTGAGCGGCTTTTTCAACTCCTGCATTATTCAAGGCATCATCCGGGTTTTTTCGGCCCACGGGGGTTTGCTTTGATGCCAAAAACTGATTTGACTTTTTCATCATTTTGTTTAAGATTTGTAGATTTCGCATTTCAATCCTGCTTTCGCTGTAAGTTTTCTACTCCACTACAAGCGACGCTAGATTTAAGTTTGAGAGTGGCGTGATTTCCGTGAACCAATCACAGTTCTTTGCTACGTATAGCAACCAATGAGCTTTCTGCATTTTGTATAGACAATGGATTATGCCAAATAAAACAAATGGATTCCATGTTGCAGTACGTCTGTTCAGTAATAGATGACAGATGACGTCAAAATGTGGTAAGAACATCAGTGACACACTCCGCTATCGCCTCGTGAGCCACTTTTTTGTTCTTACTATCTTACTGTCATTTTGACGTCATCTGAGATCTATTACTGAACAGACGCACTGCAAGGTGGAATCTATTTGGTAAATAGAAAACGATGGGAGAACCAATGAAATTCTCAGATTTCCAACAGAACACAGCTGAGTGTCTACTAAAGCTTGACAAAAACATGGAAAATGTTTCTATTTCTTAATTTCGTTCTATTGTGACTTTGATCATAGCGTATGACACAGAAGTTGAACTCCTTCAAGGCCTTCAGGACGACAAAGTGGCCAAAATATGGCTGTTTGACTGCAATGATGAATCTGACCTAAAACTCAGGATAGTTCTTGTCTTTCCCGTCAACCCTGTCATCGGGGCGCATGTTGAGCTGGTAGAGTACAGAAGGAACTTACAGAAATACTTCTTTGAGTGTTTGGATCGATGGGCAGAAGAGGAGCATGGAAGTTGCTATGAAGAACAGGTGGCATCGAAGATTTTGAAAAAGGGAGAACTAGAATGTCCAAAATTCGAAAAGGTGATTTTATTTGGTAATGGTTTTGATTTTTTATCTTGTTAGTTAAAAATACACTCGTGAACCATGTTCTAAACAATTATTGCTCGTTTTAACCGTCAAGACCGTAAAATTAATCCTTTGGGATATGCTTCTTAGCATGGTTTTGATTGGTTGATTTCACGTGTGATCCACTAGTTATGCGTTTGTCGTGATCCCAGATCCAGTCAAAGAATCCAGGCAGTCAAGAAAACAAGCACAAAGAATGGTACCAATTGACGGAGACCGAGTCATCGTCCCCATCATAGCTAATTAAGTAACGTTACGTATCTGGGTTACGTCGGGCTGGCAACACAGTTTTCGCAGGACTGGTAATTTTAAATACATAGTCAATAAGAGTCGGAAACATCATGAGCGATTTAACAAAGATTCCTCAGAAATGTCTCATGCATGTTGCTCAGACTGCATTTGGCGACGATCTTAGTGTTGAGTCTTACCTTATCCAGTTTTAAAGTGTGAGTAAATTGCGAATAAGGATATTGTAATTAAAGTAAAGCCTATCGGAAGTCTCGTATGCTGCCCTGTTTTCCTGCGATATTAAGTCGCTGACTTGCCAGTATTACCGGATTTAAGCCAGCTGGATTTGGGTACGGTAAATACCTAATAGTTCCTACGTAGTTTGGTACGTTTCGGCGGCATAACATAAGGTTCCTTTGGTATAGGGGAGTCCTTGTTTACAATATTTGCCTCATTAGCATAGGCAATTTAGTTTCTGATGGAGCTACAAATAAATCAGTTTTGAATATTGAAAGCTCATAGTACGATTAACTCTGCCGATTAATATGAGCCTGATGTATTGAATAGTTTTTGTGCAAAAAGGGTTTAGTTACTCAAAATTTTACAAAAGACGAGCTCATTAGCGCTTTTGCCACCCAGAAATTTTGCAGTTTTTGAAAGGCAATATCTCCTTGAATATTACACCCAAAGAGCTAAAAATTTCACCACGTATCAAGTTTCACTAGCTCTTTAGCTGGCTGGAGTCAATTCATAAATAGCATGCTACTTTCTGTATGGAAAGCCGTATGCAAATGAGCAAAATGTAAACGATGACGTCAGCGTGAATCCCCCTCTTAGCATGGGTTGGACTAAACTCGCCAAGTTACAAACCATGGCTCGACCAAACTTGCCTGATATGCCGCAGAAGTGTTTCAGCAAAATGCTGTTGGATGCACCAAAGTAAGCAAAATGAATTACTTATCATTTACAGCTCTTCACGCGGCAACGCTGTTTTGAAAAACACCGTCTGGGAAAGTACCTCGATGCCAGGGAGAATAAACCGCCTCGCATGGAAGTTATTGTTATCCTTCTATGCAGTGCTGCTGCTCTTCTCATCACCCTCTTGGCGACTGGAGCTTTGTGGAATAATTGCTTAAAATCAAGACGGACAAAAAAGTCTTGCGGTAGGAATTTTCTCGTGATCTTAATACACTGTGGGTGCTTACCACTTAGCAAAAAAAACCCGGAAATTTCGGTTGAAAGTCAAATGGAACAGTAATTTTCCGGAAAATCCGTTCGGAAATTGTAGACTACCTCCAGAGGTAGTCCTCTTTTTCCATTCGGAACGGAACGGCGGAAATTTCCTTACCATTTGGTAAGTTTTCCAGTTTCCAGTCTCTCATCGGCCGAAAACAATTACAAGAAATCGAATTGCGAATGGTAAGCACCATCTCGTTCGGTTGGTTTCTTGATTTTGGAAGAACCCTTACCATTATTCAACGGTCATCCCAACAGCTCGTTATCGCTTTTGCTATTATCTTTTTAAGATTTCAAAGTAATTAATTTCAACTGAAAAAAAGACATAAATCGGATCTGTATCATGCGATAATTGGATAAATTTTCAACTAAGATGATACCTAACTTTCAGACAACACTGACAACAATGTTAGTATCCATCAGGAAGTGGGTACATAAGAATTATAACTGAATGTTTTCATTCCAATAAAAGGTGCGTTTCTTTGGGGTGATCTGAATCAGGATCAGTGATCCAAGATCACTTGGATCATGGCGCATCAAAGGAAACGACGAATCCACTCTGGTCATGGATTCATCGGTTCCTTTGATAAACTAAGATCCGAGTGATCTTGGACCACTGATCCTGATCCACATCACCTTAAAGGAACGCAGTGGGTACACAAGAATTACAGCCAAGAGCGGTCGCTCTGAAACGAGAAGAATCGGCAACAGGAGTTTAGTCAATGTCAAGTGTATTACAGGGTCCATAGTGTTTTTGTAGCTCATTATACTTTTAGTCGTTGGCAACCATTATTTTGGCTCGCCAAGCATCGCGTCTCTCACCATGAAGTGACTAAACTAAACCATAGATAGCAGAAGTCGAACCAAATCACTTGCCACGGTAAAAAATTTAAGTTTAGTTATTTATTTCATTTATCGATATTTATTTATTCATTTGTCACAGGTTCCTGTAAAGATTCCGATAAATTAAATTAACAAATACGTATCTTTGAAAGAAAAAGCCTTTGATAGGAGCGTTAATTCATGACCTAAGCCAGTTATAAGAAAGAGTAATGAGGCTTGTCAATCCTCAACGCACAGAAAACAGTGTTTTCGTACATAAAACTATTTATGTCCCATTACTAAAAGTGCTTTTGTAGGTTTAATTTTGTCAAAGATATATTAGGAAAACTAGCACGTGCAACTAGTAACAGGATGGCAATGTCTCTATGGTAGCATGGTAACAACCTATGCCGGCGGAGGAAACAGATGACGATCAGCGTGCTGATTGGACAAAAAAGAAAACGGTCTTCTTCATCAGTCAAACTAAAAGGTTTTTTCAAGGCTGACTAGCTTAGTACTGGTCTCCCTGTCTGCAGGTCGTTTTGCTTAAAATGTTCAGACAGGAAACATGGCGAGTCACATGATAAGGTACTGAGTCAGTTGAATACTAACCGTATAAGGTTAATTAAGTAATTTTTAATTAGCATATCACGGATAATTATACGGTTCAAATACATATGTTATTTGCCGGTTGGGAGGTCCGTATTGTGAAAAAATGTGACCGAGGTCTTGAAAATTCTACCCGAGGCTGCAACAACAAAAATTTATAGCTTGCGAGCAGCTTAGCAAAATATAGTAGTCTGAAATCAAATATAAACACAACCGCCCCCAAAAGTATTTAATCAATTATTTAAAAAAGTAGTATTTTTATAGTTGAAGTGAGCCTCAATTCATTCCAAACTTTCGATGGAGCTTTTTAAGCTTGTTAATATATACATTTAATTTTTGCAACGGCAAATTGTTAAATCAATTAACATATAAACAGGAAACTGACTTTAATTTCTCTTTATTTGTAAACTTAATACAATGACTCATTTCAATTGACAAAAGTCGAGTGGCACTAACATTAGTTTTAACTTTAATTTTAGTTGCATTTCAATATTTGTCTCTTAGCTCAACCAAACGGAGTCCAAGCTATTGCAAATTTCAAATCGATGTTGAACTTCGCTCAGAAAGGACATGCCGACAATTGCTCTGATATACTTTCGTTTAAATCGACGAAAAGTTTGTGTGCACTAGGAAGCCCAACGCAAGCAGCCATAAGCAGCGTTCGAGTTGTGATTCATTCTTAAGCAACTTCGATCACTTTCACGTTTATCCACAACCCCCTGGAAATTCTTCTTCGCCATGCCACGCGATCAAGTGCAACCACTGCTGCCCCGCTCCACGACGTAAAACCAGAGGCTGTCCTATTTTTCTTTGCGGTTCTACGCCTGGTCTCCCTCGGTCTACCACGTCGTCTCTCTCGCTCCGGAGCTCAAGTTATTGCTGTCGTGGGATGTTGGCTGGCATTCATTCCGAGGATGCGGCTAATGAACCTCCAGCGCCGCTGGTGTATTTGTACACTGATGGTGCTGATGGTGCTGATGCTAGCCCGGTTACGGATCTCGTCATTGGATATTTTCATAGGCCAGAAGATCTTCATGAGCCTGTTCAAACTCTTACTTTTTATGTAGGAATAAATCCAGTTTGGTCATACGCCACGTTTCACACCCATACAGTAGAACAGCTTCTTTGAAGAAATATCGGTTTTTTTTTCAATCAATAACTTTTGCGGAATGGAGGGATTGGCCGCATGCCCATCCACCAACCTGGAAGGCCAGGGTTTTCTGTCAGGGTGGCCTCCCTTAGCCACTAAATACCGTTATTTCAAAAGGCACTGGATACTCGCCTTATGCCGTTGTCGCTCAGGTGCAGTAGAGCTGTGACTTCGATCAGAAGTTATAAAAAATATATAACTGATATACTACGCGCGCTCTCATTGGTCGATAGGTGTGTTTAGATGAGAGTATGTAAACACGGTTGTGACGTTTTAGATTCGCGCGTATTTTTGAGAAATATTTTATAAAAGCAATAAAGTACTTTTTCCGTGTTAACATGACCTCGGCTAAACAAACCCTCGACTACGTCTTGCGTTTGCATGACCGTATCGACGAAAAACACGAAAAAAGTAACCTATTAATTAAATACAAATTTAGTAACTGAGAAACAAAAAATATGCTCCATGTTTCTATCTAGTCGTAAAAACAGGAGCGTAAGTTAATGAGAACGAGAAATGCTGTGGGAAGACCAGCCGCAGACGTCCATTTCCAAAGTTTTTTCGAGTTCTCTAGAACTTTCAAGAGTGTATCGATAACTCGGTAGAAACACGGAGAAACTATTTTGTATTTCTTTTAGAAAGCGCCGCGGGAAAAAGAAGGAAAGTTCCTCGTTTGTTTGGATCATCTAAATGTAAATTCTCTTTGCTCACTTCAAACGTTCGTGCTAATTCTGTGTTTCTGTAGAGTTATAGGAGTCCAAGGTTTCTTACAAAATGGCGTTTTAATTGTTTGTACAATCTAGAGCTTGGTAGATAAAAACTTTTTAGAAAATAAAATTGAAGAGCATCGTTGCCATTTGATCCAGTTTTTGATCAGGTTTTTTTCTTCGACATTTTTGTGACAGCCTTTTAATGGGTTCCTTTTTGTTTTATTTTTTATGACCAATCAGATCTACAAAGTGATGTACTTGCTATATCTACTTATAACTTGTTTATGTGCATCTGTCTCACTAAACTATGCCCCTGTACATACAAATTTTTACTCTCGTTTATTTTTTAGCATTGTGAATTGTTGGTACTCCTCCAGATTCCTCTCCTGTTTCTTCACTATTCTTTAAATGGAAACATTACAAATAAACCATATTTAAATTTTCTTTTTTAACTTTCCGCGTCGGTAATTGCTTTCTACCCGCCGCTGTCAATTATTCAATATGATAAAATGCAAGAATCGCTCCTCTGCCCCAGGGTAATAACTGCATTTTATGCAAAGTATACTATGTTAATAAACATCTGCAAACGCCATTTGAAGCTTTCGTCCAAGAAGTCAAATTCATTATTTTCTTAAAATCATCGCACAGTGTATGTGGCTGAGAATGAACCTCGGTCCGTCCCTCTTCAAAACCTGAAAGTGAAATTTTCAATGACTAAACTAACTTTTGCAGTGTGATCACCTAGCGGGCGAGGAGACCGTTCCCTCATAAAGATTACAACACTGGACGAACTGCTGATGCTCGCTCTTGAGTTCACTGAAACCATTAAGGGTGCCAATGTGTGCTGCATCTGATAAAATAACAACAGCTGGAGAATGATTGGTCTTATTCTCTCTTTATCCTGCTTAAAATTATAAACGCCGCTCACTCAGTGCCGTCTGACTGACTGAACAATTTGTTGTTAGAAGCTGTGACTCCTTTGCTGAAACCTGGAAAAGACCTGCGAATGTTTTTGTACCTCGGTACAACAAAGTACTCTCAATGTTTGTATAATTGATGCTCAGTTAGGTGAAAGTATTAACTTTTGAGTTTTAATTATTCATTTAAACAATAGTTATGAACGCGCATAACTAACTAACAACCAAGTTGCCTCAGACAGGCTAGACTGGTTATAATCACTTGGCGGTTTTATTTGTTACAAGCCTGTGCGCCACTATTTATCGAAAGGGATATTGTCTGAAGCCTTCATAGCCGCCGACGTTCCGTCCTTAACTGAAAATGACTGTTTTGGAAGTTTTGTTCATTGTGACTTACTTCTGCGGTATTCAAGCAACGGATGTGTCAGAATTGCAAACCGAGTGGGAGTACTCCGCCTACCAAGAGAATTTTCCGTTCTTTACGGCCGAATTTGATTCTCGATTAAGAGCATGGAATGAAACTTTGATCAACGCCAGCAGATACTGCTCAAAGTTAAACGGCAGTGGCTTTAGCACAAATACAACACTCAAAATCTTGTTTCCAAGTTTTGACACTGTCGATCCTGAGGAAGAATTTTTGAAGTTTGAAACCTTTCACCCAGTGCTGGTGCGACAGAAGAGTCGACACGATCTCGCTACCATCGCCTACTTGTCTATCTTAGAGTTGTGGCCTCTTCTGGTGTTGTGTTTTTCATGTGCGGCTCTCGCAGGAATGATCATTTGGGTTTTAGTAAGTATAACTTAATAGGCTGTATAATAGCTAGTTTCCTTTACGTGTAGCGTGTTTCGCCGACTCATTTGAACATTTCTTAACTTTCCCTGCCCTCAAACGGATTTTAGTGACAGCACTCTTCAGCAGCAAGAAGTCGAATAGCTGTTTTGCAGTCGAGCGGCCTGAAAGCTTTCGCGTTCTTGAAGAAACACGAAAAAAGAAACAAACACATCACATGTACTTTGAGCTTCCATTGAAAGGGTTTTCAGTCACGATCAGCATCAATAATGTATGCCTTTAAAGAACTGACGCCGATGAACCATGTCTCAATTTGTAAACACGTTTATCCATTTCTATTATAGTCAACACTAGCCACCTGCATCAGCTGTAGAACATTAAAGAGAGTCTATTTATGCATGAGATTCCAATATTACCCACCGGAGTCAAACGAACATATCTTCCTTTAGGGCCTGTTTACATGGAGGGTGGGTGCCCCGGCTAACAGGGCTACCCGGTTAGAAGGGTTGACACATAGCTCGCCTTTACATGCAACTAATCTAACCGGAACAGTGAGTGGGCTGCGTGGGCTATCTTTTGAGCGGCCGCTAAGCACAACAAACAAAATGGTCGAACAAAGAAACTTTTTGGCGGCGAGTTTAACTTTTTTATCGCTCATTCCGCTGGCTGCCTGTTTTCAGTGTGTAGGACAGTGAATAGTGTATAGAACGACGAAAAAATTCCCCTCGCGCTGCCATGTTTTCGCAGTTTATCTCACCTTGGCTAGCCGGGATAGACCGGCCCGAACCGTTTACGTGGTAAAAAGCTATCGGCCTAGCCGGGTACCCCGGGCAAGTAGACAGGGTGCCCCGGGTAGGTGGGCTACCCTGTCTAGCATGTAAACGCTTCGATGCGTTTTCTAAAGAAACATATGAGAAGTTAGCCCTCCCAGGGTAGCTCGATTAGCCGGGGCACCCTCCCTCTAAGTAAACAGGCCCTTAGAAAACAGTCCTAAGAAAATACGCGCGCTGATTGGTTAAAAATCGTGTTTCTATAACTCGATAGAAACACAGAACTAGACCGAGCTGTTGACGTAATGATGGCGCGAGCAAAGACAATTTACATTTTGATAATTAAAATTAACAAGTTGTTCCTTCAGCTAAAGCTTGACTTTTTTTTCAAGGATAGCGGGTCAAATCCAGAACAGTTTCCGAGACGATTTTGGAGGGGAATTGCTGACGGCATGTGGTGGGCAGTTGTTACCATGACAACAGTTGGGTAAGTCAACAAAGAAACGTTTTTTATCCCTGGGGGACGGTTTCTTTAGATTTACGACAGCAGCTTAATTTCCTTGTCTTCAAGTTCTCTCTAATTGTGTCGTGGCTATTTTGGGCCGGATTGTTCAACGTCCTATTGAACTAACCCAAGATCAGCGTTAATTTTAATTTCAGATTTTGTATTTTTTTTAGGTGACGTTTTCTGTTTTTATTATTTGTCCTTCAGTTTTGAGCTTGGGTAATATCAAACTATACAAAAAATAAGAAGTGAAAAACATTTTTTAGGGGAAAAATTGATACTTCGCGATCGGTTAACTTTTAATCATTTGTTAGCGTTAAGCCGGGTTATTGTAAGCCGAATTTCACTAATTTTTACCTCTCTTAAGTGGCCACCAATGTTTAGCACTATGTGGGGTCACTTACCGGTAGGTTCAACTCCCGGGTTCAACTTCAATAACTTAGCACGTTATACGTGTGTAGGTATGGGGACAAGGCTCCTAAATCATTGCTTGCCCGGCTGGTCGCAAGTGTGTGGATGGTCGCAGGGATCATCTTGCTGACGATGTTTACGGCTCAGGTCTCTGCTCGTCTGGTAACCCAGGAACTGGACCGTGGCAACCATCTGTTTGGTAAAAAGGTAAATAGGCAATTCATGTGGTAACTGCACTCGCATTTTACATTCTACAATCTGACTAGAAAAATATTTGCAACCGTTGAGACAACTTGTGACATTGTGTTTGACTCTTTGAAGTATCCTGATAGGTTCATTCTTAAAAAAAAAAAAAAAAAAAAAAACCAGGATTAAATATACATAACGTACTCTACTACTTGTTACGTAACATACTCTTTTATTCATTCCTTGAAGTTCTTAGGGAGATATTCATGAGGTGTCTTATTTTATATTTACGAATTTCCGTGACATAAATCCCTGTAAGCATGCCTGCCATGCCCATTGGTATATACGCTTGTTATCTACACCACACCTTGCAACATCCGTGCACGTGATCCCTAGCATATCCTGCATAATTGTAGCTGTTTTACACCTGCCACCACGCTTCATAGCTAGTCAATTACCAGCCATGTCCTAAGAAACACTCCCCAGTTGGTCCCATCAAATACAGTGTGGTCTAAAGCTTGAAGTATTCTTGGGGAGAGTTCTACGGAGTAGAGATGATGTAGAGATGAGAGCGCTCGCCTCTCACCTGGTCCCATACATATGTGGTTTGAGTGTGTTTTTGGTTCTAGTCTTGCTTCAAAGATATTTCTCTGCCCTCTTCCTGAGGAACAAACGTTTCTACATTCCAGTTTGACGTCAATAGAGGGTCCGCATGAAGAGCAGCTGTTATGCACTCTTAAGATCATTAAATAGCTTAAAATCAGGATATTTAGCTTGTGGAATCTGTCTTTCTATAGATTGGAGTTCCGCCTGGACTTTCTAAGTCATATTACGTTGATGACCAGATGACATATTCTATTGTAGAAGGTATTGTTAATCTAGTGATTTGAACTAATTTCCAACGACTGCAATAACACTAATTTTATTGTCTCCAAGTATAACACAGCTTAATATTTCTTCTTAAAAAATGGCCCAAAGAAAATATGGGCGCTAACTGGTTTAAAATTGTGCTCCTATTAAACAATAAGATTATTCGCTCACGATTTCTATCGCGTGATAGTTGACGTGGGCTGCGCCCTCGTCAACTATCACGCGATAGAAATCGAGAGCGAATAATTTAATTGTTTTAGTATAAATCTAGAAGTTTAAAATTGATTTCAATCCTCTTCATAGACACTTCGAAAACGTCAATAAGCGGCCGTCATTTTGTCAACGAGGCAAACTGCTACGCTACTCACTATCTATCATAGAATAGATAGTGAGTAGCGTAGCCAATCAGAGAACGGCATCAGTGATAGAACATAAGTAGATTTATACTAAAACCTGACAGAAACACGGTACATGCTTTCTATTTCTTAAA
This sequence comes from Orbicella faveolata, assembly GCF_042242905.1. Classification (NCBI taxonomy): domain Eukaryota; kingdom Metazoa; phylum Cnidaria; class Anthozoa; order Scleractinia; family Merulinidae; genus Orbicella; species Orbicella faveolata. The sequence continues at coordinate 13,096,947 of NW_028301576.1, forward strand.
TAATGTATTTGTCAATTTGAGTTACTATCTTTTATTTTATTTATTTATTCATTTATTTATTTATTTATTTATTTATTGTTTTTGAGGTTTTTTTCTTTTCTTTTTTGGTAAAGGAAGGCCTGTTAGTTGTCTGGGCTGTACAGGCCGGCAAATGATCTCCGAGTGAAGTTTACCTCAAATAAACCTCACATTGTACCGCAAATGATCCCCGGACCGCAATTAGTTTTCAAAATTCTTTCGAAAACAGCTCTCTTTAGTTGTCATGTGGATAATTAAGTAGTCGAAGACATGCATTACTTGTAGGAAATAAGATCAATTATTTTCGCCCATGGGTCGTTTAATCAACTAATTAAAGTATTTCAACTGTCACAATTTTAGAAATAAGTGACCCCTCAGAGTCTGCAAGGACTTCGACTGAAGAAATGGATTCTGTAGTGTTGTTCCACTGTGACGACAAAGAACTTTTCAAGACCTTGCGAGTGCTTCAGTTCCTGCCTCAGTGCGAAGTTAGTGCAGCGCTGCTATTTTGTACAAGCGACCCATTTGCTGACGATGACTGCGCAAACGGCGAAAATTTTGACGACATGGCAGCTGTAAAGAGTTACATCAAATGTATGAAGACACAGACACGCTTAGCCCGCAATTACCCCCATGCATTAACAGGAAACCAACGAAATAAAGCGTCGAAATCAAGCTCGTGCAAAGATCTCTTGGAGGAAAACGAAAAGCTCAAGTTTCAATTCCAATGGGTTTACTTTAAAGACTTAACACAGTATCTGATCCCTTTTGGCGCTGTGGTTGGTACCCTAATGCTGGCCTCCATTATCGGGACCATCTGGGATTGCTTCCACAAAAAGGAGATCTACAAAAGTGCCACCAAAAGAGGTGACCGTCTGAATAATGTCTGAAGGTGTCTTAATGTGACGAAGTTAAAGCCCGCCCCGTTATACAGACTCTCGCTTAACACTAACAACTTCTGTCATTGTTGTCAGTCACCTTTTTTATGAGTACACTTTATGCCAAAGAGATAATCATTAGTTGTTCACCAAAGGTTGAGCCATTCGTTTAATATCATTATTGTAGCATAAAGGGATACGGGTTGCCAGTATCGATCAATCCAAGTACATTAGCAGTAAAGCATTGCTAACCACCCTAAAGGTCGCCGCACACGAGGGGACTTAAGTCCCTACGACTAGTCCTGCAACTAGACGTCCCCTGAAGAGTTTACACGAAGGGACTGGTCGCAAGGACTTGTCCCAAGAACACTTTAAACGAGGCGTTTTGAGGAACAAGTTGCAGGGACTTGTTCCAAAAATTCAAACCAGTTTGAATTCGTGGGAATAGTAGCAAGGACCAAATTTTAGTCCCTGCGACTAGATTTTGTGGCAAAAATGGCTAGTTCACGCGATGGGACTTGTCCCCGCGACTTGTTGCAGGGGCTAGTCGCAAGTACTGGTCCCCTCGTGTGTGACGACCTTAAAATGCGTGAAGATGCTTTTAAATCATACCGTGTACGTTTTAACTAATTTTTGGCAGCGAAGCTATAACAAAGCTACTAACTCTATTATTTTTTGAAATGTATGTAACTTTTTCGTATTCAGTGTTGGAAATATTGGTTTCGTTCTTTATTGTAGGGTTATATATACCTCAATGTTTCCCCGATACAGACAACACGTCAGTTCATGCTCAACGTCTACCTTGATTACCTTGATTACAAATGATTGCAGTTTCCTAAAATGTACTTCTTTTCTCGCATTAGTAGATTTGAAGCTTATGATGAGCTCAGCTGATCAAAGTGCAGGATCGATGTTCGAAAGGAATGCCGCAAAGGAGGAGAAGAGCTCGCTGAAGGCTGCAACTCCAGGTGATGAGAAAATCAGCACTCTTGAAATGCATGAAAGCCACCTGCCTTGTAATGTCAAGTGACTAAGTTAAAACAGTGCCTGCCGTCGCATAAAACCACTTAATGGTCCTTAAAATCTGTCGATTTTAGCCATGAAGTACACTAGATCAGGCTATTTTCCCTTTTATCATTCAATTATGAATATTCATTTAAAAATGAAAAGAGTAAATAAGGATAAAACTTTCATTAAACTTTCGGTATGCAGGAAATCTCAAGCGGTACACCCTTTTTAAATAAAATTACATAACTATAGTGTGAAAGATTCAACCTAAAATAGCATATTCCCTAAAATGTATTTCCTCTAGCAGCAAATTTCACAATTAAAGGGTTCCTCAGTTATAAGACATTTTAATCAAACAGAGGTGTTTGATGTCCTTGTTATAGTAATAGATCATTACAGGAGGTAAGCGAATTGTTGTCGGGGCAAATTGGGATAGACGTTTTGAGATTTTCTTCATAGATTCCCAAGCCAGTTTCCCAAGCCAAAATGAACAATCCAAAATTCCACTCGGAGACAAAGTAAAAGGGGAGACAGCAAAAATGTGTGCGGTCGTCGCTTTTGGAAGCTAATATCATTGGTTAAGATATATATTCAAAACATAACCTAAGAAAGGAAAAGCACTTTGGTTACTAAATGGAGGTGTCCTTCCAGTTGAGTCGGTTAGGAGGTTCAATGTTTATGAAATTTCAAAAAACCGCATACAATGGATTGAATAATAAAAAGGTAAATGCATCATAAGTGACATTTTATGTCCAATCAACACATCATTGTAATGCACAATGATTTTGTTATGTGTATTCATCAATTAGAAAATATGGTTGAAGTTTTTAGACGTGTTTTAACCATCAAGTTAAGTATCTTGACTTTGTGTTTGTAGCGCAATATTCTATTAAGAATTTTAAAACAAGAGTAAACAGTTTTAATTTTTAGCATTGACGTGTTACAGGCATTTCAGTGGATACTCCTTGATTTTCTTAAGTGTTACAACTGCAATGCTATAGCAACTGCACTTGCCGCACTAGATACAATTGCAACACAGTAGTTCTATGGCAAATTAAAATTGTGAATTAAGGAGATTTTCCAAAATATTTAGGTACTTAAGAATATCTTGAAAATAACATCATTATCGACCAGAATAAAATTTGTGAACTGCTGAGCTCTCATGACTATTGATTTGTGGCTATTTTTACAAAACGCAATAACACACCAACTGAACCGTCAATCCACAATTTCATCTACAGCGGTTAGGCCCAGCTCAGACGTTGTGCTTTGGCCGTGCCGAACTGAATCTTAATTAGGTTCGACCAAGGGCCTGATTACATGACGAATTTCAGCCCAGGTAGGGGGGGGGGGGGGGGGGGGGCTGAAATTTTGTTGCGATTACATGACAAATTTCAACCCGGACTGAAATATTAGCCTCGACGCCAAATATGTAACTGCGCGCGAAGAGTCTCAGGAGAGGCGCCGAGAACATGAATCGTGAAAATAGGCGCATCGCTTCTCTCGCAGTTTAGCCTTTTGTTAGCGCTCAATTTTCAACCTTTTTGGGATGGTAACAGCCTACAAGATGATGGAACTGAAACGAAACCTGTCTTTTGCTACGTATCTCTCAGCCGAAATACGCACTTGCATAGAAAGAGCAGATATCTTCAAGCTCGCCGAGTTCGTCGAAAGCATTGAACTCGAAGTTCTTATATTCCACCTGAGCTTTGGAATTTGCGAGACAACGAATAAGATTTTCGCTTCTCGCTTAATCGCTTCTCCTTCGTAGCGGCAGTCATCTTGTTTCCCAGAAAACAAAATCATGATTGCGCATGTCCAAGCTCGCTTTTCAGCCCGGGCTGAAATTCTGTTTCGATTGCATGAGATTTTTTCCCATTTTTCAGCCCGTTTGCCAGGTTTTTCAAACTGGGCAAGGATTTTCAGCCTGGGCTGAATTGCTGCCCGGGCTGAATCCTTTTCCATGTGGTCGCCAATTTGATTATAAGAGGATTTCTTTCAGAAGCCGGGCTGAAATTCGCCATGTAATCAGGCCCTTAAACACGGCAGAAACTCGACTCTGATTCAGACTTCGTGCTAGAGTCGTACCAAAATCAATATTTACTGAAGCCACGTAACTATTCTCCTAGTAACTCCCTACGAAAACGCAATCCTATCAAAATACTTTAATAATTTATGAATTTTGTTTGGCGCGGCAGAAACACGACGTTTGAATTGCCGCCGTGCAAGAGTCGTGTAAAGCCTGCTTCTCATATCCCGCCGACCTACCTGCAACGTAGTCGCCGGTTGCAACTGCCGGTTCCATCTGCGATGGATCGCCGTCGTACTCTAATTGGCGCGGAATGCAAATCGAATTGGCGCACTTTTCAACCATTCTACCTGTAAATATGGATCGAATCGTCTTACTGGAGTACGTTGCGTCCGCAGATGACGTTCACATAAAATATTTTCATCGCTGATAATCGCCGACAACCGCCGGTTTGCCTACGAAGTTGAACTCAGCTCAACTTCGCAGGTAAGCCGGCGGTCAATTATCATTCGGCGATAAATGTTCACATACGCCGTAAAGGTGTCCCAGGCCGTGCCGGTGGCTATGTCCCTTATGAGAAACAGGTTTAACACGTCAGAGCTTGTCGAACTTAATTGCTTGGGGAACCTAATTCAAAAGTTTGATTCAGACGCCGTACTTCTGCCGTGCTTTTGTCGAACTTAATTCCTGCATGGCAGAAGCACGACGTCTGAACTAGGCCTTAGACATTTTAATGTTACTAATATTCAGACTCAGGTACTGCTCACGCGGAGCTCTTTAGGGAGGTCTTTCTATTCTTTTCCTTTGTTTCACGTTAATGGTTCCTCTACCGTCTCTTTGTCAGAACGTTAAGTTCAGAACAGCTCCGTTCTGGGATTCATATAATCCTTGTAGTTGACTGGGGTGAGTTGTTGGAAACACCACTTGCATACATGACATTTGGGCAACTCCTTTTTAACTTGACGTGTCACGCAATACTTAACTTGGTCTTTCCGGCCGCCTTATTGTTTGCAAAACGCTGGATTAAAAAGTTCCCAAAGGGAAAAAGGCTAGTATGAACTTTGGGTAACCGTAAATTGGCTATCGGCCAATCCCTAGCATATCCCATGAGCAACATCACCAGCAAGCTTGATAAAATAGCGTGTAAAACATGATAACCGCATACGCGTAATGCCATCCTTTTCTCCGTTACATCTGTCAGTCATTAATGTTCTCTGTTTCAAATGAAAGTAACACAGCACAGTATGTCGGTCCTCTGAATATACGCGTTCGTGTGACGTACCCTCGGTTTAAAAGTCTGCATATGATGGCAGCCATAATCAAGTTTTCGTACTCGCAGTCACAACACTTTCAATATTGCTTAACGCTGGTCTGACGTATTAGTACCAGACTGATAGGTGTATCTCGGTAAGAATCCATCCTCAGTTATGTTTTCTACAAGCACACAAAATGTTGTCACTATTTAAATTTAAGGTGCACGAAAGCGCAACAGAACAAAAGAGCTTTGCGAATGTGGACGAGCTAGATAAGTGCATGTCAATTTGACTCATTTTGTTTTCGTGAAGCAAAAAAAAAAAATGTAACTTCTGGTATGCATATTAACAAGAATGCAATAAAATGAAGCTGCTAGAGCTTCCCTTTTACAGTTCATTTGTAGCCGATAGCAATTGCAAGAATTTTGTAATAGTTAAAAAAAAAGCTTGGCCTTCCGCAGGTTTTAATACAGCACAACAAACACAAAATCTTTTCTGTAGACAACGTGATCCATATATTGGTCAGATTCCCACTTGTTAAGCTCACACCAGTGCTTAATGATCTGGTAGTTTATGGATGCACATTGGGTCATCGACAAACATTTCTGTGCACATTCAATCATTTCTCTCGTCTGGAATAAGCTCAGGTTATGGCCAATCAACACGCGATCGAAATTGGTAGAAATACCTCCAATAAAATGTCGACCATCTCTGTTGTCATATGATTTCTCATTTGTCTCTTGAAGGTGAGCGTAAAAGACCAGAGCGATGAAGTTGAATATCAGCCCTTTCTTCATCGTTTGCATCAAGAGCGCTGGTGTTTGCTCCAAGAAAGAATTTGTAAGATCGAATGGCGTACAAAAGAAGGAAAAGAAGAAGCCACCGACCAATTTTATGAGCCTGTGATGTTATGAGTTGACATAGCCTAAAACAACATCATCACATCAATAGGGAATAAGGGCAAATGGTTCGTGTAAATCTTAAAAAAACACTACTCATAGCCAAATTTAATTAATTTTCGCGTCCAAAAGTGATATTTTTTCAAACATCTTACATCATATGCTCCGTTATTGCACTTGGTAAAGTATGAGGAATTCTTAAATGTATTATCTTTCCAGAGGAGTCTTAAAATTCAGATTTAATGAATCCAACTACAAAAGGAAGCCTGAAAAATAGTTATTCGAAAACACCATCCACGTGCACACAATCTAGCCTCTCCATTCCTCGTTAACTATTTTCGATAACCAGAAAAAAGAGAAAAAAAGTAGTCAAGTGGAAACCTTCAAGTTTGCCATTGGCTATTTAAATAGTCCTGAGAAAGCTCACTACAACTTAACGTATTGACAAACTAGTTGGATAACTGTCTATCCTCACAACAAAAGCTGTCCACAGGACGTATCTTTGTTTTCTTTCAAACAGGTGGCAAAACCGAACCGTCTTCACCTTAGCAGTTGTATTTACTGTTTCCTAGCCAACTGTCCTTAGCGTTAACATTTGTGTTTGCTCAAAGAAAACCTATTTTCGTCTATACCACAGAACAGAGCAATAATGTAAATAGAATGGAATATCCAATCCACCCCTTTTTTTTTATCAAAGACTGTGTGTTCATATAAGTACGAAAAGCGAGTCTTGAAATCATCACAAATGATAATTTAATTTTCTTCACAGTTGTTTGGTAGATATCTTTCTATGTTTCATTCGTCAAAGGCTGTTGTCTAGAGCAGCTGCACTGATAGTATTAGTCCCCAGGACAAAAACCCACTAGATATTATAAGGAAAATAATTTATACTGCATACACTGTGTCTTTTGGCGGGGGATTACTCTGATGTCTGTTGCTGCAAAAGTGATGTGCAAGGTATTGATTAGAAGAATATCAGGTGGTGTTGATGCAAAGCTACGGAAGGAGCAAGCTGGTTTCAGGAAAGGAAGGAGTACGATAGAGCAGATATTCGTTCTCAGGAACATCGTAGAGCAAGCAGTGGAATGGAACTCCAGCTTATATGTATGCTTTGTCGACTACGAAAAGGCTTTTGACAGCGTTCACAGGAAAACCTTGTGGAAGATCATGGAGAGTTATGGGATACCGTCGAAGCTTGTCAGAATGGTCAACGTAATGTATGATGATAGCCAATGTGCGGTTGTTGACGGTACAGGTCAAACGGACTGGTTTGACGTGAAGTCCGGCGTAAAGCAGGGGTGTAACATGTCAGGGTTTCTGTTCTTACTCGTAATCGACTGGATCATGAGAAGAACAGTAACGGGTGCTAACACTGGCATTAGATGGAAATTGTGGTCCAAGTTAGACGACTTGGACTTTGCTGATGACATTGCTCTTACATCCAGTACGAAATGTCAAATCCAACAGAAAGTGAAAAATCTCAGCACTAACAGCAAGAAAACTGGTTTGAAGATCAACTCCGAAAAGACAAAACTCCTTAGACTGAACACGACCAGCAATGAGAATGTTCAGGTTGACGAACACGATATTGAAGATGTAGAGAGTTTTGTGTACTTGGGTGCACACATCAGCAAGTCAGGTGGCACAGAAGAAGACATCAAAGCAAGGCTAGGGAAAGCAAGGGCTGCATATAGTAAGTTAGATAGGATCTGGAAGAACAGTCAATTTACCTACAAGACTAAGACCAAAATCTTCAAAGCTAATGTCATCTCGGTGTTGCTGTATGGTTGTGAATGCTGGCGAATGACCAAAACAGATGAGAAAAAACTGGATGCGTTCTTACACAAGAGCTTTCGTCGGATATTAAAGATCTACTGGCCAATGCGGATAACAAACGAGGAGATTAGAGCAAGAGCAGGAATGGAGACAATAAGCAAGCAAGTGGCAAGGAGGAGATGGACGTGGCTGGGTCACGTCCTCAGAATGGATCACCACTCACATCCACGAATTGCTCTCACATGGGTACCTGAAGGCAAACGGAAACGGGGTCGACCGCGCGAGACTTGGAGAAGGACTGTAGAAAGGGAGCTGGAAAAGGAAGGTTTAAGAACATGGGCAGCAGCAGCATCGGCTGCGGAGGACAGAACAGCCTGGAGGCAGAGAGCTTACGGCCCAATTCTCCACTTGGAGAACGGATAAATGATGACTGTGTCTTTCTTGATTGATGTTTTGTTGCCTTATTCATAATAATGGTAACATAGATAGAGGACGAGTTCTTTTATATAATTTGTATTTGAAGTTGTCGACGTTCGAATTCATTTCTCTAGGAAAACCAGTCACCGTCTGATTCATCTGTCGTTACCAATGCACGCTTGATTCCACTTCATAATTTTTTTTTTTTTTTTACCACACCCTATGTTAATGCGGCCTCATGGTACACAAAATCAATTGCTAGTATTTTCCAATGGTGATCCGGTTTTTGAAATTCCAATAAAACGAGTGCCATGGTTTATTCTCTTTTAAAACAGTTTATTTCAATCACTCAATGAGTGTGTCCTGTCTCTGGTAAAGTTTATCTTTTGGCTCTATGACTGAAAATTGTCTCAAAAAATAGGGTATTATAAATTCTACTCGTTAAAGTTACCGTATACCTTTAGAGGTTACTCACGTCCAAGGAATGTAGCGCGTCCGATTGTGACTCTGGATAACTAAACCCCATATCAAATTAAAGCTTATAGAGCTGGCTATCAAACTGTACCAATAATTTAGAAATAAAATGAATTGTCCAATTTTTCACGACCTCTAAATGTGAGCGTCTAAATCACCGTTTGAAAGCTACAAATCAAGGGAATTTGTTCGTTTGCCCTAAAAATTTGGGCAGTAGCTAGGTTGACATAGAAACAGTTACTAAAACATGTCTTTTATTTCCGACTATTTGTTTTTCGCGGTAGCATTAACTGTGATAAAGAGAAAAACGAAGACAAACTCGACAGAATGACCTATAAAATTACCTTATACCTACTGGACTGAAACTCCATTTAGACCTACTGCCTTAACATACACAGGTGTACAGACTGTGCAGTGCTGCACTAGCTTTGAAGTTTCCGGTGTTCTCGTAAAGAACACCATTCACCGTGCCGAGGTGTGTCATTGTTTAAACAGGAGGCCAGCTGGGATAGAGAAGAGTTCAGACAAGTCTTCTTCTCAAAGATTGAGCCATACAGCATGCACAGTACAGCAATGAACCATTTTATTGTTTTCATCTGTTTAGTTGCGTCCAGGGAAGCTGCTGGGAGGTAGGGACTCATTTGCAGCATTGAAGAAAAGAAGAAATGAAAAAAAGGCAAAAGAAATGACGCGACATTGGCGTGTAACAAAAACATGGAAAACTTAAGACTTAAACACAAATATATCTTAAAAGTAACGAAAATTTCTTAGAAACTAAGTTAAGGACGAATCTTCTCAATACGACGAGTATTTCGTCGTTCGTAGTCACGAGCCACGCCAAAATATGTCGTTCAAAATTTTTATAAGTTTAATCTGTTCTTATATAGCTCCTTTATTAAAACCAAAGGACGGTCATTTTCTGGCCTAACAGTTTGGTTCTAGCTTATAAAATTTAGCACAATTATTTCATTTTATTCTGGTAAGTTCAGATTGGCCATGTTAGGGAGTCAATCGAAAAAATTCTAGTGGCAAGAATTCGATCACTAGAAAAATGGGGTGGAACTCGCAGACATGAATTGCGCGTTCGTACAAGGAAAAGGAATTTGTGCGGCTCCTCCAGGATGCTTCGACGTTCAACATCCATTCAATAACATTTTCAATTTCTTTGTCTTTTATAGCTGAACTTGAATGTGAAGACAGTTTTTAAGGGTTAAATATCATATCGGCCTTCAGCTTTGGCTACCGAACATGTCCAATGCTTGTGAGAATGTCTGTTCAGTTATGCTTCAAGCATAAGTGACGCCTAATCATTTAGGGCATTTATAGCAAAATCCACGAAGTGTTTTCATTTGCATGCCAAAGCTCACCAATGAGTATAGTTCACCCCTTTCTGAAATATACTTTGTCTTTAAACGTGTTCAACGAAAATGTTTCATGCTTGCGCCACTTTTGATTTTCAGAAGTCCTTTAGCGGCTGCCTTGAGCCATGGTTTTAGGGAAAAGCGCTCCCTTCCAGCACGCCAGCTTTTGGTTGGCTACTGGGGACAAAATGCTATTGGAACAAGAGTCAGCCGACAATACTGGGAGAAGGACCTGCGCTACTTCTGCAATAATCACAAGTTTGATGTCTACTTAGTGGCATTTGTACACCGGCTCTTCAGGAATAACAGGAACAGAGGTATTGCCATAATATTAAGAGAGGGTTTAAGAACGACGTTTACAGCAAACGACAGTAATTAACAAATAAAGAAACCTCGACTGTGCTCTGTTCTGTTGTAAAGCACGCAGGAAGCGGTAGAGCACGAAGGAAGTGTAGGGGAAAACACAAGACGTAGTCGAGTGTCTTTCCCCACTTCTTGAGTGCTCTACTGCTTTTTAAGTGCTTTACAACAGAACAGACCACAGTCGAGGCTTCTTTATTTGTTTTATGATAAAGAATCCGATAATTTCCCTACGCATTCGGCTGAATTTTCAAACCAAACTTTATTTTCCAAACGAGTAAAAGTGGCGTCAGCCGTGCACTGTTCTCTGATAAAGCGCGCTAAAATAAGCCAATCACAATCCTTGTTAGAATTATTCGAATAATTTGATTGGCTAACGAAGCGACAGCCGTCAATCACAAACTGGACTTCAGCTAAGCTTTCAGTTTCGAGTAGTTTCGAGCGGCTTTCGAGGGAAGAACGATGCCTTCAAAGTTCGCTTTTTAGTTAATTTTTAAATACGGATCGAAAGGCAGGTAAAGGTTGATAGTCCAGCCGTATTGTAGCCCATGAAAACGTGCACTTTTCCAGTGGAAATTACGAAACGAGGAGTTCAAAGCTTGCGGATGAAAAGGCGAAATGCCGAGTTAAATTTGAAAGGAGCTACAGTTATTTACGACTTGTAGCCGCTTGCAGCAAGATTGCCCGAACTAGCGTAAAAGTTAGAAAGACTACACTCAGTACACTGCTCCCACCGGTTCTACTCCGAGCACAGAAGAGAATATCAGAGCAAGCTTTGCACTGAGCACTCGTCGGTTCACTTCGCTGAGATGACCGGAGAACGAGCGTTACTACACTGCACGTAAGTGTTGTTTGAGCAATTGAGCATTTTTATAAAAGTAAAGCTTCTCATCATAAACAGAGACAGTTCAATTGTTGTTTTCTGTCATTGCTTTACTTCTTAAGTATAATTTCTGCCTTCGTAACAATTATAATGTCTTTTATCAAAGCACTGTTTAGGTTGAGAGGCGGGAATCCAGCAAAACTTTTTTTTTAGTACATTTTTAACACTGCTGTTGCTAACAATGGTCTCCGTGAGCCACATTTACTGCAGACAAATAGCTCGTTTCCATTGCGTTTGTCTGAGTCACAGGAGATAATTAATTTGGGTCAAATTTGTCAAAATTCCGAAGCAAAAATTTGAAAACCAACTTACCGTCATCAACCCGTGCTCTGTTCTCTGATAAAGCACGCTGTTTCAGCCAATCAGAGCGCGTGCTATATGGAAACATTTTTATAATCACCTCTGATTTTTTTTTTTTTTTCGTCTAACAAAAAATCCAAGACAAAAGTAAAAAATTTCCTATTAATTTACAGCGAATACAAATATTTTTTTCATTTTAGTGCATAAATGGCTAGACGGTAAAAGTTAATCTTTGCGGTTTGTCACAAACGTCTTTCTTAACTGACCCCTGAATAAAATAATTATGAGTTTAACTCTACTAGAAATTCGTATGAACAAGTTTTGTAACCATCTAAGCTTCATAGAAACCAGTCAGCCCGCTGTGCAAAAAGATCAAAGTAGAAAACAATTAGACCTGATCGTGTTGCGGTGGACAGTTTTGTAAATATGATTCAGTGTATGAGTACGAACTGGAACATGCTTTGAAATGTATCCAAAACATTTCGTCGGTTTACACCTAGTTTACATTACGGTCGGTTAAAAGAGATTTCCACCTAGAGCTTGGCGGCCTAAACGGAATAGTTGGAAGTGAGCGAATCTAAACAGTTTGTTACACCAATCCACAATAAAACTTTCACTTACAATTGACCAAAGGAGGAGGCTATGTTAGTCTAGGTGGGTTCCCTGACATCAAGGTGGCAGCCAGTTTTACCCTGACACCCCCTTCACATTCGGTGCAGACAGTCTTAGATACCTTAAAGGGCTGGAAAGAGAACAATATAGAATAACAATAGCTAATATTAAGCTATATACTTTCATCGCACACTGACCAGACCGAATTCCTGGAATGAATTTTGCCCATCACTGCAGCTACGCACCGGACACCCAGAACCCTGATGCTTTTGAGTGCGCTACTATCGGCGGTGGGATCAGAGACTGTCAGAAGCTTGGTAAGAAAATGTTGATATCTCTTGGCGGGGATACTTGTGATGGCAGCCTGGGAAGTGCAGAAAACGCAAAGAAACTTGCATACTACATATGGAATATGTTCCTTGGAGGAAAGGACATGCAGGATAAAAGGCCATTTTTGTGGTACAGAACAATTTAGGTCATTGTAGAAACCCAACTGGTTACAGACAGCTTATACATATAGAATATCGTTCTTGAAGATGATTTCTAGTCCGTACTGCGCAGTCTCGCACCCTAATGTTTCTCGACGGAATGCGAATCGATGTTGTTCGTTGCGAACCACATACCTTATCTTTGAGGCCTTTCAAATTCTTTTTTCAACAGCTTCATTGATTTTTACAACTGCGAAGTTGTCTCATCAAGTGATATGAGAAAGAACGAACCATAAAGCTTCGACCGCTTCACATCCATGATGGTGGTTGTTTTGAAACCTTGAATTTACTTCATGTAAGCTGTTGCGAAATGTTTAACTTTTGGGATGTCTTACATGGAACAAAACAAAAAAACGCAAGCAAACTCTTAGACTTGCTGAAAGGTCTACCCTGAAATTCATGAGGTCGACTTGTGGCAAGTCTAACAAACTCTAGAGACTGCACAGTGCGGACTGGAAATCATCTTTAACTATGGTTCGTTCATTTGAAAGCGAAGATCAACTTGGATTTGAGGGACTGGGTGAAGGTATAGAAGTGGTTTTTCCGCTATCAATCATTTTTTCTAATCTCAGATCTCAGCTTGATCGATTGAAAAAAATAAATGACGGACAAAATGTAGAGCAATATTTCATACTAAAAAAGATGCATAGTGAGTTTTTCTATCGTTCATGACACAATGATGCTTTTCCATACATTAAAACGGTACTTTTGTACGGTTGTAGGTTAGTGACTTTTGTACTGGTATTATAGTAATAAACATTTGGCTTATTTTGCAATAACCAACAAACATTTTATCCAACCAAATTAACAGAACGAAGCAAGAGGGGTCAGGATATCAAACTTTACACGCTTAAGAGAGCCAAACACTCGCTTCAGGCCTGTACCGGTATCTGTAGTAAATATGATATTTTCCTCTCTACAGGACAGTAATGGACGGGGTCGATCTGGATATCGAGATAGGAAGTCATAATTACTACCCAGACTTTGTTCGTGAGATGAGGCGGCTTATGAATACAGACAAACGTAAACAGTACCTGATCACAGCTGCTCCCCAGTGTCCCTTTCCTGATAAATGGATGGGACCTCAGATACAAGGCTCTGCACTAGAGGGTGTGTATGTAAACTGCTGGCAGTCTGTTTTTCTTCGAAATTCAGGAGGGGTTATGGGGCCAGACGCTTTCGTTAGTCTTGAGGGAATGGGACGAGATATGGACATACTACTCTTGTCTCGCCTTCTTCCCTACTCAGCCACAGCCATACCGCCCTTTAATTTACGCGATGGCTAAGTGACCCTTAGAGAAAAAACCGGCTGTCACCAGACTGGTTTGTATACAGTCAATCGTTCAATCCATTCATGCATTCATTCAGCCATTCATCCATCCGTCTTCTCGTCTGTTCGTTCGTCACCCCAACAACCAACCAACCAACCGACCAAATATTTTTGGTGTTAACTGAATACTGACAAATTGCCCACTTACAACCCACAAAGGAATGAAAACAATAAACACGGAAGCTAAACTATGGAAATGTTTTGAAAGGATCAAGAGGCTATCTCTCCGACGATTTGCTCCGAAAAGATAATATAATGTTCAAATCATTGGCAGTTAAAACGTGAAACGTTAAATTGGCTTTACTAGAATGGTAGGAACGAGGAATGAAAGAAGAAACAAGGTACCAGGCAGTAATGACGTTGCTGTTTTTGTTTTCCTGTTTGGCAGAATATGGCAACGAATTTGACTACTTGTTTATTCAGTTCTACAACAACTACTGCTATCCCGGAGATCAATATTTTCTCCCTGTGATGGACACTTGGTTAAAGTGGGCACGGGGTATTCCCAATGGCCCTCTTATTGTCCTTGGTCTGCCAGCAGGACCCGACGCTGCTGGGAAGCCGCATTACTACTTCCCGCCAGATAAACTGGCTGCCGTCTACAAGGTATTATTCATTGATTAAAATCAAATCTCCTATGGTTAGCTGTGAAACCGTCATTTGCATTGTTAAGGCTAGCCCTCAGGGTAAGTAACAATGGACCTCATATGTTGGCAAAATGAGAAATCCCGCAATTTACACACTGCGGGTGGACATTTTCTGACGTAACAGTGGTTTGTAGAAACTCCTAAAAACAGAACATTTCACCTCGTTATTGATATTGATCTTAACCAATTTTTCTGTTTCTGTAGCAAATCCGTGACAAACCTGGCGTTGGTGGACTTATGTTCTGGGATTGTTCCTGGGTGCAAAACAACAACGTCAACGGCAAAAACTATGGCACGTATGCATTTGAACTTCTGCAGGGAATTACGATTCCACCCTCGCAGGTGCCAACCACGCATGTCCCTCCAACGAAACCGCAGACAACGTGTACGGCAACCCAGTCAACAACAACAGGAAAGCCGACGGCGCCCCAAACCACGAAGTCACCGACCCAAAGTCCTGTTACTACAACAAAGCCTCCTACTGGTGAGCTTGGTATTATCTTGCCTTTACATCTCCAGATTTTACCCTTTTGTCGCTTTATTTGTTTTGAGATATTTTAATCTCAACCAGTCCCCTTTTGCGATCGGGTGCACTGATGCACTCGAGGCCATTTTGTGACAATAAGTTTAAAGTAGAATCTAGGAACAAAATTTGTGAATTTTAGCATAAAAATCTTTGGCCAAATTGTAAAATACTGAAAGCAGTCTTTTTAAAAGCGCAGCGAGCCAAGTTCTAAGCGCGCCCTGAGAAACTATTACGCTTTTGTTGTTTTTGTACCAACTTCTCTTGTGTTCTATAAGTCGAAAAATATCCTCTAAACATGGATCAGCTATTAATTCCGATCGCAGAAACGAACCTAAGTGAGTAATGTTGGTTTGTGTTATTTAGGTCCAGTAGACTGTTCAGTGGATGGGTATTATTCTGATCCTGTAGACTGCTCCAAGTTCATCGTTTGCTCTGCTGGTGTTGCCTATCACAAGAGCTGCCCTCCAGGCTTGAAATATAACAAGGCTAAAAATCTTTGTGATTGGCCCCAAAATGTGCAATGTTGAGACGAAATAAAGCCAATGTGACGTATTGATGTAGTTATTGTATTGCCAGTCTCTATTCCTTTTTAATACTGCATGTACTGGTAGCCATTCGTTTTAATATCTCGTGCTGTTACCTTTGAAAGAGATAAAAACAAAAGGAGGATTGCCACGTGAGCTTCAAAGCCTCTAGGAGAGCACCTGGTCCGAGAAACAACAAGAATTACAGAGACTCAACTTTTTTAACCATATTGGTAAAAGACCAATGTTACGAAAAATTGTCTAAGTCTAGTTCCAGAACAACCTAGAACCGGAAGTCATTCAGCCGTGACCAATTTCTATAAGAACATTCCAGAACATTCTGATCCTTATGTAATTACTCAGATTAGAAACTGTGTTAAACTACTTAATTTAGCTCCTAATAGAAGTCTCTAGAACTTTAAGCCTCATGTATATTAGGGCGAGAGTTTCTTCTGTGAGATTGATTGATTCAGATTTGAAGAAGCTTAGTGCTGTAAATTCGTGTAGTTACCTTACGGAAATAAATTAGTTTGTTGCTGTTACCGGCGATCCTGAGTTCTGTCTGGAAACAACCCTGCTCTTTAACAATACTCGTAACAACCAAATAAAATTAGCTTTTTCTCCGTTATCATCGATAATATGTAAATAATTTTGACGGGAATGATGCATTTCTTAGTCCTTTGGTCCCTTAGAATATCAGATGCGTTTTATTTGCAGTAAGTAAGTAAGGTCTTTGTTTACCGAGGGTACGTAGCACGAAATAAGATAAAACACTGATAAGCAAGTGACCTTCCTAACATTAAATACAGAATAAGAAATAAAACAGATGTACTAGCAAAATTTAGTGACAAAATCAGAAGTTTTTCTCTAAAATATCGAGTAAAACTATACTTAAGAGCCAAAAGTATTTAAATTGCACAATATCAGTATGTTAATTTCCAATGCCACTCCCCAAAAATGACGTTACTTCAGTTGATGCAAATTTGAGAATAAAGTCCGTACACTTCAATTTATTACCGTTTTTTCTAAGCAATTATTACTACATTCTGTGAAGACACAATAGCAGAAAGTAGGCAATCTTGATCACGCTTTTATTGGACTCTGATGGTTATGAAATAACCACTTGGCAACGATACTTATCTTATTTCTTTCTTTCGACGTACAAATACACGTTTGAATATAAATACACGATGTTGAGGGAAGAATTCTACAATGATGAAAAAAGCTTGAGGGATACATTTTTACGTAATATAACAAAAACGAGGCTCGGTGTATAATCAAATATCCAAACACCGAGGAAAATGCTTAAAACACGACGTACACGATGATGAACTTTTCGATTTGATGAAATACTGTGTCTAGTGTTTGATACATCGTTTCGTTCGAAAATGGGTGAAACCTGTATCCTAATTTCAATCTCGGATCTTTTAAACTATGGTCGCCGTTATGATTTCCTTTGCTCAAACTTGATGAATTCAAAAGTTTGAATATTCCATTTTTTAACCCACTCTCTTTAAAATCTATAATTTTAGAAATTCAGCAGTTTTCGTCACCATAAAATGGTTACTTTTTATTACATTGTCTATCATTTTCATTTGAGTGTTACACCTATAGCTTGCCGCTACACGTATTTACACAGCCGCCTGAGGTTTGTTACTCTCCTTTTAAATACGTATATGCTAACAATCTTCACCTTATGGCTTTGAAGAAACGATTTTATCATGTTGACTAAAATTGGGAAAATGTTTGAATAAAACTTAAAAGATGTTACGAAGACTTTGACCCCTTGATTTCAAAGATGTGTTAACTGTGAAGCGTAATGTAATCTCGAAAGTAACACGTTTTGTTTTTCCTAGATTCTATTCGTTGAATTATTTTTACTCCAATGAATCCCCACTCTTCACTCTCTGTCTTATGTACAGCCACCCGCTCTGCTGAACAAATTAAAGATCGGATAGGGGCTTCCTCCCTCCGATTTTTCATGAGTAAAACGAGCGGTTGTATACAGGCTGCTTTGCTCCTAGTAAAACTGAAACAAAGAACTTAAACTATTGATCGATACTTCTGTGAATACTTATAAACGTTATTACGTTATCATGTTTCACCAAGCTAAGGAATACTAATCTTGCACTGAATTAAGGATGTTAACACGAAAACTCCTATGGACCGTTTTTTGAAACTTTTACTGCCGTCATCTAATGTTTTACTTGCGTCAGAAATGCACGAAAAAGTGTAGTTCATCGACATCGAAAAAGTTTGAAAAGTTTTAGGCATTTGTAGAAAATTGTAAATCGTTATTATTTAGGGCCTGTTTACAAGGAGAGAGGGTTACCTTAGCAAGCGCGTTACCTTAGCGCTCGCACATTTCCTCTTTTTTTTTTTTTCATCGTCGTTTTTACAAGGCAGCTGAGGTTACACGGGTGGGCGGGTTACCCTACCTGCGCGCTAGGGTTACCCTGGCAGGCGGGTTAACCTTTTCTCTTGTAAACACTCCAGGTAGGGTTAACCCGCATACTCGGGTTAACTTTCTAATTTTTTTCCAAGCCCTTTGAGTGTAACCGCGCATTAAGTTGTCCCGGGTTGTAGGGTTACCCTATCTGTGAAATTTTGCTTGTAAACCTGGGCTATCTTTTGCCCTCCAGCTAGGGTTAACCTCCTTGCTAGGGTATAACCCTCCCTCCTCTAAACAGACCTTTATTGACTGCACGAGCTCATAGTTTTTTAATTAACAGAGAATTGAAAAAAAAATTGTAATTTAAACAGCTTTGCAACATCACGGCAATTTTGTTTGCCGACCTTTCTGTTAATTTTAAGAGTGTAAAAAAACGAAAGCGTAAGAAAGCAAATCCTTGATGATGATTTCCTTTTCCTGGGTACATTTTCTTATTATAAGATTGCAGGATATCTACATTTGCATAATTCCCCAATCGTACTGTCTTAAGAAATATTAAAAAGATGGAAATGAAATTGAAAAAGATATACATAAAAACTGAATTTTGTGCATGCCCCTGTTTCACATTTGGTCTCAGTTCCATAAGGTGCTGGTCATGGAAACATGTAACACACATTTCTTATTGAAGAGCAAATGTTTGCTCAAATTTAAGTGTAAGGCTTAACAGTTCTGACATAACGCTTTTATGAACGCTGTTACAAAGAATCAAATGTCGGCAAAAAAGTAGTTTTCGAAAAAAATCCAAATAAGGACCAAATGTTCAGCTGTCATGATGATTGACACCTAGCAGTCAAATGCGTGTGTGCAAGGCAAATGCATTAAGACGCTTTACAAAAAGGTGCCCACTTGAAAAAAAAAGTTCAGTTTAACAAGCGTTCAGTTCCTCAAGTCAAACAAGGAGCACCATTAACACACTCTCGAGGATCATGAGTTTTAAAGTGATATTTAGACTCGCACTTCTTTATTTCGTTCTTCTCGAGTGGGTTATTGGTCATTCATGGATGAGTTGTCCCAGGTGAAATTAAAGCGTGAAAAAAAAAAAAAAATGGTCTATTGTTCCGGCTCAACATCTCACTTTGAGCAAAAATGAATAGCCTTTTGTTCTTGGTACCCTTGAGGGACTTCGTCTGAAGCCAAGCCAAAATCACCGTCATTGTTCGGAAAACTTTCGGCACAACAATTAAGCTACACTTGAATCAACTCAATTTTAGTAAAAAAAAAGCTAGAAAGGTGGAGTCGTGATTCACAAAAAATACGTTGAGAGTAAAGCGAAAATTATTAAAGAGCGGAGAAACGCTACCCAAAACATCGCGTCTGTAATTTTAATTAGTGGGATATTTGTTCCCTGATTTCTTTCCGCTAGAAATCACTGTGGACATCAAATGGTCGGCGAGGAAAGATGCGCGAGCTTCGAAGCGCTGTTAAGAGCTTTTAACCTCTGGCCGAATGCTCGACTGAAAGCAATCTCTCCTCCTGCTTTTCAATCCGTGGGTCGAACGCGGAAACAGCGGGAGCGCGAAGTGAGCGGCTTTGCCGCTCGATTATCGCGCTGGCTATTTTCGCGTTTATCCTACACTGATCTTATGGGTTTAGAGTGTAAGAGAGCCTGTTCGCAATCTAGCCAAATGCG
The DNA here is from genome assembly GCF_042242905.1 of Orbicella faveolata. NCBI lineage: Eukaryota > Metazoa > Cnidaria > Anthozoa > Scleractinia > Merulinidae > Orbicella > Orbicella faveolata. The sequence continues at coordinate 13,116,812 of NW_028301576.1, forward strand.
AACTTCAATTTCACTCCCACGCGTTTTGAGTTTACCAGGTTAGAGCAATTTTAAAGCAAAAACATGCCTTACTTGTCGGCAGCTTTTACTTTCACTTTTAAATACACGTGTACAACCGCCACCCCACCAGCCACTCCACCGCAACTATTTGCACCGACAGGATTACACCAGTACCATCTCCCCTCGGGAGAATTTCTCTTCCATTCAGTCTCTCTGATCGTTTAACTTTCGCACTCGTATGGTAATCGGAAATTTCAAAAACTCTTGTGAGCATTTAGAAGCTTATACTGCCATTGTTTCAAAATGGCCATATAAGACCAATCTTAGGTCTTATAACAATGCCTATTGTTATCAATGTTGAGCCGGTTTTCTTGATACAGGCCTGAACGAGACTCGAACTCATGACCTCTGCGATACCGGTGCAGTGCTCTACCAACTGAGCTATCAAGCCATCTGGGAGCTGGTCAGTATGCAAACTGAACGTTCAGGCCTGAATTTTTTTCAGGCCATTAATTTCACAACTACTTTAGTTGTGTGCATAACTGCGATGATCAATCATGTCTTCATATCTTTCTCCGCAGTTCAAATATATGATCTTTCATATATTCATTTACATTCTTCTTCATCTACGGGTATATTTCGAACTGACAATGTGACCTGCTCCCATATGGCTTGATAGCTCAGTTGATAGTGCACTAACCGGTATCACAGAGGTCATGGTTTCGAATCCCGTTCAGGCCTGAATTTTTTTTTCAAGGTTTAATTTCACAACTGCTTAAGTTGTGTGCATAACTGCGATGATGAATCATGTCTTCATATTAATGTCAAATTAAAGCCTGCGCTTGACCTCGTAACGTTTAGAACTTTCATTGAACTTTTGGTGTGTTACTGACAGTGCACTTCTGCACTTCATGTAATTCCCAGTTAGCGGGACACATGTTCTGGTCGGCCAGCACATCGTAATGCTTCTGTTGAATTTTTTGTTGCTTTCTCTGAGGGTTTTCGCCATGTTCCCCCAATTTTCCACCTCCACAAATATAAATTAATTGCTCTTAAATTCCAGTTTGATATGGTATTTCATGTCCACACGACTGTATCAGTCGCAAATAAAATTTTAGTGACTTTATTAATAATGCTTTGCTTCAGCAACTTCTGGTGACATTCTAAGGCCTTAAATTTTTTTTTTTTTTTTGTGACTTATAATAAGTTCTTTTAAACCGTTTTTTATTTTTATTTTATTGGAAAAAACCTGTTTAATTGATCATTTTTGGCGTTGTTTCTGTTGCAGGATTGTCGACGGAATCCACTTCAGTTCCCATCGTCTTTTTGGCAAGGGGTTTGCGAAGGAACCTGGTGGGCAGTGGTTACCATGACAACAGTAGGGTAAGAAAATAAACATCTACTATGTAAATATCAGAGGATGAGAAGAGGGACATACATTCATTAAAACGCGTTACTAAATATATTTAACGAAGGAAAAAAAAAACTGAGTTGGAATTTCCGAACGACACACAATTTTCAATACAAGTACCGAAATGCAGCCATTTCCTTTATTTTTATCGTTTCTTTCTTTGTTCCTACAATAGGTATGGAGATAGATCACCCAGGTCTTTGCTGGCCCGTATTTATGCGGCGGTCTGGATGATCATTGGTATGGTAACTCTCTCCACATTCACTGCAGACGTTTCATCTATATTGACGGCGAGAGAAATGATGCCTCGGAACACATATCTCAATAGAACTGTAAATATACTGATCATTTGCTAGTTAGGACTCAACTAGTTCTCTCTGAACACCGACACAGTGAGCCGCCTCCAGAAAATAAAGATTTCAAGGCTAAATAGTTCATTTTAGGTTAGCAATTGATAGATATGCACCAACTCAGCTGTTATCACCTCACTGTGCCAATGTTTTTAACCAGGAAAGCAGGAAGTCAATTGATTGCGAACAAATTAAATTTCATTTTTTCGCTTATTCCATTTCATTAAAATTCAACGATTGATTAAAATGATATTGACATAACAAATTTGTTTATTTTTGCATTAAAGACTAGTCCAGGCGTGGAGGTCATAATAGTTTTATTTGTATTGTAGATCGGAGTGCCTGTCGGCAGCAAGAATCTCTTTTCGAAGGAGTTCAGAGGGGGAACTATTAAAGGTAACTCAACTGAAATAATTTCCTTGTCGTCGTTTATGATCCACATGATGAGTTCTAGTTCTAATAAAAGCTTAATGTGATAGGCTGACAAAACAAAAGACGTAGTTGATGTTCAGTGTGCTGTTCTTAGGCCACAAGACGCAGAATTGCGTAATCTAATGCCTTTGTTTGTTTTTTTTTTAAAAAAGGAAATTTATAGAATAGCAGAATCATAATATCATTCTAAAAGGCGCCGGCCACACTACGCCGGAAAAATATGAAGACGCAGCAATCACCGGTCATTTTGGACTTATGTTTTAAGAAAACTCGGTCAGTGAAATGACATCACGCCATCCCAGCTCCGCTTTCAAAATGTTTTCCTTCCACACTAAAACGCAAAGCCAGTGTTTTCAAATTACTCTGGTTTGAAGAACCTTTTCGAAAAGCCCCGTTCTCGTAACGTATTAGCGTGGGAGGACGGCCTAACCGTAGTCTAACCGTTTCAAATCTCTTCGGCGTGACGGGGGGCCTAATTATAATCTGTTAGCTAGCAGGCTGAAAATTAGATATTCTAACTTGACTAAAAATTCGTCGAAAACATCCGGGAACTTCCTTTTGAGCATTGACGTAAGAGAGAATATTGGGAACCAAACGAGGAAATTGTTTCATACTCTTTACTCTATTAACGAATTTCCCTAGAGATGGCTTCCTTGAAAGATCTGAAAACCCACTTGCAAACTGGAAAAGGCTTGCACAGTATTGTCCTTTACACCTGTGTTGCCGATCACGCCGACAATAAGCAGATTCTGGAAGCACTGAAGCCTCACATCGTCGGAATCAGTATGAAGGTGATCAAAAAAAGATCTGCAACAAAAGACGACTTGGTGAAATGTGTGAGGGAGAAGATAGAAAAACATCCCGAAATCAATCCACTGACAGACATTGACGACGATGATGAATTAGAATTCTATGAAGAGGAGGACTGCAACATTGAGATGCGAGAACGCAGTCAGATGAAAAGTTCCCAGCACCGGGATTTGACCGCCATTATTTTGTACGCATCTTTGGGCCTGCTAACGGCAACTTTGATTGCTGGCAGTGTATGGGATGTGACCAGGTCACGTAAACAAGGTAAAACTGTTGAAGATACACTGTGTCATAGTTAAATAAACTTGTAACCAGTTATCACGACAAATATATTCAGGGAAAAGCATTTTGGATGGTGCTACATTCAAAGGCGCAGCTTATGAGAGAGCACTGACAAAACAAATAGTTTGACTTAATGAAGTTAAACATGTTTAAGGTATCAGTATACCCCAAACGATTCGTTGGCGCTGCTTTGAGGTCGGACGTTTGACGCAAACCCTAGTAAAGTATATATTTTTAAATATTTATTAAAAAAAGTTAGGTTTTCCGAATATAGCGCCCTATTTCACAAAGTACAGAGGTTCACTTATCAAGTTCGTTTCCGGTCAGATTTGAACGAGAGGACGCGATCAACATCGCTATGTCTTCTTGGCACTTTCCTCTTAAAAAGCGATGTCGGGAAATTTTTATTACTTGTCTGGTTTGTTTTTGACACGCAGTTTAAGTTTGAGAGTTTACAAAACATGTGTTCTCTTCCCTAAAATAGTCATAACTTTTGAAAGAAACAAAAACTAAAAATTCCTCGACACCGTTCATTTGCCTGATTATCAGGCAACGGTCCCTCCAAATTTCTGCGAAAAACGTTGAAACCTCGCCAAAAACAAACTCAAAAGGTGTGCTTCAGTCGCTGAAATTTTGTTTCGCGATACGAAGGAAAATACTTTGGGGCGCTCTTCTGGTGTAATGAGATAATTACACAAAACGTGTGAAAATAATGACGCGTTGATCAATGAAGTGAAGGCTCATCATACTTTACCAATACCGAGCTCGTTTCAATTACAAAGAGGGCTCAAATCTTGCTTCTGGCGACAAATATCCTTGTGCAAGATCTGAATTCCACCGCTCGTGCGCCCAGGTTAGTAAGAAAATAGTTTTTGTTTCCGTTTCTTCTTTTCAAATTTTAAAACGCCTTAGGTTAGAGAAGCCGTAGGTAACGATAGAGCGCACTCGTAAACAACGTAAAGCAAACCCACGAGATACCGATTGAGTTGAGATGGTACCATTACCGCTTCGAACGGCAAAAGCGCCAAGGAAATAATGCTTAGAGGATGTCAAATGCCTTCCTCGTCCAGTGCGAGCAACTTCTACTGCTTGAAGAAGGAACTTTTGTCGCTAGCCAGCTAACGCATCAGCCCAATTGTGATCGAATGTTTTTGAAACATTTCCGCCCCGGCCTTTTCCTTTGTGGTGCCTTCTTCGCACTAACAAATGGACACGAACTTTTGCGTTTCTTCGACGATATATTAAGCTCAAATCAACAGTCTATGCACGGAGAACACTCAGAACAGCTCGTCGACTACTATACCAAACGCAAACTTTTGACAATCGTACTACGCGGTAATCTGTCTCGCAACTTTTTAATGTACTTCTCGTGACAACCCGTTGACAGCTATCAGTTAGAGTTAATTAATGCAAAGAAAAGTTTTAGAATCAATCTTTTCTCATAGAAATTTTTTTAAAAGAAAGATCGCAATAAGATCTATCTGAAAAGTAAAGAAACATGCAATTTTTCTGAAAAATGGTCAATTTTGGGGTATACTGATACCTTAAACAAGAAAAACAACAACAGCAGTATTTCATTCACATGCTTTACTGCCTACAATTAAATAATTAATAATAAAACAGGAAAAAAAGTTAAGCGGCATTTTACTTTACACCACCGGTTAAAACTCCGTTTTCAAATTCCTCCGACGCAGAGTGGACTGGATCTGAGTATCAGGAGGCAGCGTGGCCGAGTGGTCAGCGTGTCGAACTCGCAATCCAGCGGTCCCGGGTTCGAGTCTCACCCTGACCACTACATGTACCTGAATTTGTTTCTCGGTAGCCCCGAGTTCAAATCCTGGGCCCCGCTTGTAAATAGCTAACTGGTTTGGCTACGGCCAGTTGGGATTTTTAACAATGTTATGTTTATGTTGAAATATTTGTTTCAGTTGTTTGCTCGGCCCCACTAGCACTTGTGCTATAAACATTGCCGAGAGTAAATAAAGGTGTTTCGCTCGCTGTACAATTCACCGTTATCAAAGTATCAGTCGACACTTTTGTCACAACAATTTAATTCCATTCGTCGGTAATTACTTCGAAAGCTAGAAATATATACAAAGGCGTGACCAAACGTAACATGAAACTAAACAAAAGAAACATGAGCAGTTCGACGCCTGATTGCTAACACTTACCCGGTGGCTCAAGAGAGTTACAGCAAAACGGAACGAAAGCTTAAATCTACGGTAACCGTTACAAGGACGCTGATTGCGAAAGACTGATAGAATATGCAAATACGTTAACAGCGATGATTCATACATACATGTATCTAAACACGCGCGGGCTCAAAATAACGCACGTTCTTTCGTGAACGAAACAAAAGGTTAATTTATGTTATTTATTATCAAAGATATAGAATTATATGGTA